>NC_074665.1:24106100-24245221 GCF_029448725.1 Salvelinus fontinalis
ATCACTGGCTCATTGATCTCGGAATAGCTGGTAGGACATTGATACAGGCCATTTCCTCTGTGCCCACACTGGTTTTATGGCAGTGAATATCACTGAGCGATTTACCGAAATGTCTGTAATTTTTGGGTTTTAAACAACTAATTGACCGATGTCGTTTCAATTATTTGAATTCCATTTAATTTGTTTGTTTTTTGTGAGCTCAATGCCATATTGCACAGTTTCTCTAGAGGTAAATCAGATCCAGCCTGAACTGTGTGATGTAGTAGGGAGTTGTAATTTCTAACAGGCCAATAATCTACATAGTTTAGCGCATAAAACATGGTAAATAAGTAAAATTACCATAATCCATTGTGCATCTACTTGTCGGTGTTTCTTTATGCCTGCTACGGAAAATACATAAAAATGCGCGATCGTGAGGGGATATAGAGAGCAGCTGTTGCTTAACGAGGTATCTCTACGTGAAAATACATGATCCAAGTCATTGATAGTTGGTATTCAGCAGTCATAAAAGTATGCCTTATCTACTTTGAAGAACTACAGAATAGTGATTTTGTCAGACAGCATAGGCAGCAGCTCTATTGTCACGACTTCCGCCGAAATCGGTCTCTCTCCTTGTTCGGGCGGCATTCGATGGTCGACGTCACCGGCCTTCCAGCCATCGCCGATCCACTTTTCATTTTCCATTTGTTTTGTCTTTGTCTTACACACTTGGTTTCAATCCCTCAATTACTTGTTCATTATTTAACCCTCTGTTCCCCCATGTTTGTTTGTGAGTGATTGTTTGTTATGTAGTAAGGTCCGTTTATGTGGGCTCTCTTTTTGTATCGCATTTATATTATGTTGAGTAAAGTACATTTATTTACTCATATCTGCTGTCCTGCTCCTGACTCCTCTACACCAGCTACACACAGTCCTCATTACATCTATAGAGATGATGACTTGGAATTAAATAATAAAGTCATCAAATAAAACAAATATACACAACAATTAAATATTTTATTAAAGTAAAGTAATGTGAATAATTGATGGGTTGAATGCATTCAGTTGTACTGACTAGGTATCCTCATTTCCCTTAATAAGTGATAAGCCGTAATGTCGGTCACTACCATCATGGGACTTTTATTCATTGTTTTATTCTGTGTTGTTACAGCATTCAACCCAAATAGGCCTAATCGAAACCGAAATTGAAAACCGTGATTATTTTGTAGGAATCAAACCGACTTCAAAAATAACTAATCACTCAGCACTAGTTGTTGATCATTGCTATACAGGTGTTTTCAAATCTTTGCCAAAGATTTTCAAGACGATTTAAGTCAAAACTGTAACTAGTCCACTTAGGAACTATCAGGTATGAAAGTAAGACCCAGATGCAGACCATGTCGAATAAACAATAGTGTAATATTCCAACAGGGGCAGGCAATAGACAGGTCAAGGCAGGCAGGGGTCGGTAACCCAGAGGTGGGGCAACGGTACCGGACGACGGGCAGGCTCAGGGTAAGGCAGAGGTCGGTAATCCAGAGTGGGGCAAAGGTACAGGTCGGCAGGCAGGCACAGGGTCAGGGGTAGGCAGAGTGGTCAGGCAGGCGGGCCAGGACAGGCAAGGGTCAAAACTAGGTAGGCGAGAAAAGAGAGACTGGAAAAAACAGGAGCTGAGACACAAAACGCTGGTTGACTTGAAAAAAAAAGGCAAACTGGCAACAGACAAACAGAAAACACAGGTATAAGTACACAGGGGATAATGGGGAAGAAGATGGGGGTGGAGACAATCACAAAGACAGGTGAAACAGATCAGGGTGTGACAGGAACAGAGTATGTGAGCAGAGCTGGAGCGAGGAGCGGAGTGTGACCAATTTGACTGGAGCGCGGAGCGAGATTCCTAAAGGCTGGAGCTTTGGGCTTCTCGCCTGCTCCAATTTCACTACAGTAGCGCTCCAGTACGGCTCACTTCATGAGCTCAGGGCATACCCAGCATGCATCTGTAGTCTACCTGTGTGCTGCTATAGCCCATTGCTTTAGCTACTGTCATGGAGTTGGCTAAATATTTTCATAAAGTAACAAATAAAACACACAGGTGCAAAATCAAGATGGCTTACAAAGATGAGGACCAAGAACAAGAGAGAGAATGCAGGGAGGTAGTGTCCACATGTCACGATCGTCTTCTTGAGAAAGAGAGGACCAAGGCGCAGCGCGTGAAAAATACATCTTCTTTAATGAAGGAAAAAAACAAACACTTACAAAATGAATAAAACAAATGTGAAGCTAAACAGAACTAAGTGCACACATGCAACATGGAACATAGACAACACCCCACAAAAGCCACTGCCTATGGCTGCCTTAAATATGGCTCCCAATCAGAGACAATGAATGACAGCTGTCTCTGATTGAGAACCAATCTAGGCAGCCATAGACATAACTAGACAACATTACTCTACTCTGCCCCATACACATACAACACCCCTAGACACTACAAACACATACATTCCCCATGTCACACCCTGACCTAACTAAAAAACATAAAGAAAACAAAGAATACTAAGGCCAGGGCGTGACACCACAACTGAATTATCAATGTGGAATCTGAAAAGACACTTATCCCAAAAGCACGATGGTGTACTTACTACGTGCACATGCTAAAAGAAAGGAAGGATGTGGATAGATAACTGCGTCATTGTAGCAAAATATTTATAAACTAAAAATCAGATCTCTTAAAAATGTTGTTCATTATTCCCACTTTCATGGAGCTTTCTGTTTTGATTGGGTTATTTTGCCTAAAAACCTTTAGGCCTACCTATAAAAAACGTAAAAAAACAACTCTGCATCTCTGCCCAGCCTAAGAGTGGCCAAAAGGGTGTTTCTCATCCCCAGTGGCTTTGCAAGCTGGAGAGGATATTCTCGGCTGCTGGCCTGCTCTACAGGCACCATCGGATGAGCCTGAAGCCACAGACTCTGGCCAAACTCATGTTTCTAAAAATGAATTCAAATGCACTGTAGACTGCGCCAAATGTTTTGTTTAATTTGTATTTACTAGAGTGTATAAATGCTGTGTAATATGATATATAGCCTATTTAAAGTTATGAGCGCTTCTTATATTCACCTTTTCATGTTAATTAAAATACTTTTCATTCAAATCATATGGTTTGGTTTCAAAACTTCAAAACCAAATAAATGGTAGGTCCAGGCAGTCACAAAAATAGATGGGTGTTGGTTAAATTGTGATTTTAATGAATGGAGCGAATTTGAAGCAGCAGTTTTTTTTTTCTGTGATTGTGGAACGGTTTTTAGCAGAGTGGTTGGAAAGGACGTGGAGCACCGGAGCACCACTCCATGAGCGATGAGTGAAATCCAGCTCAACTCCACTCACACACTCTGCTCAGGAACATTCAATGTCATCTTGGTAAGCAAATCCAGTGTATATTTGGCATTGTGTTTTAGGTTATTATCCAGTACCCTGCCCTGAACTTAGTCACTGTTACTAGCTGGCTACAACCCAGTACTCTACCCTGCACCTTAGAGACTGCTGCCCGATGTACATAGAGTAATTGAACACTGGTCACTTTAATAATGTTTACATACAGTTTTACCCACTTCATATCTATATACTGTATTCTAGTCGAGGCTCATCCTATATAACTACTGCTGTACACACCCTTTCTATTAATATACTGTCCATAATGTCTATACACACAATCATATACATATATATTTATATTCTGGACTCGGACATTGCTCGTTCTGATATTTCGTAATTCCTTTATTTTTATTTTGGATCTGTTGGAACCACACCAGTGGAGGCTCCTCAGAGGAGGAAGAAGAGGACCATCCTCTTCAATGAATTTAATAAAAATAAAAATAGTGAAATTATGCTAAATGTCTTCACGTCACCAAATAATTTATTAAACCACACTGTTTTGCTATGAAGGTCTACAGTAGGCTCAACTGCACTCTGTAAGGTAGCATCATGGTGTAGCTGGAGGAAAGCTAGCTTCCATCCTCCTCTGGGTACATTGATTTGAATACAAATCCTAGGAGGCTCATGGGTCTTACCCCCTTCCATTAACTTACACAGGAATTATGACAACTTTCGGAGGATGTCCTCCAACCTATCAGAGCTCTTGCAGCATGAACTGACATGTTGTCCACCCAATCAAAGGACCAGAGAATGAGTCTAGTACTGAAAGCATAAGCTACAGCTAGCTAGCACTGCATAATATGTAAGTAGTTGACTCAGAGAGAGAGAGAGAAAGAGAGGGATATTTCATGATTTCTTTTCACTTTCACTTACTTCGCTAACAAATGCAGCTAGTTTGTTTAGCTTACTCAAACCGAGGGATGCTATGTTAACTAGCTGGCTATGACTAGCCAACACAACACTGGAACTCTTCCAAGTCATGGTAAGCGGTTGACTTTATAAATGTTTTGCCACTGGGGCCTGACATATAACTGCTAAACTGCTTACTGACTGTACACTGTATTGGATGATTATAGTGGGATTACTAACGCGTTAGTTATATTAGCTACGTTGACTATGACGTTACTTTAGCTAATATGGTAACAACGATTTAGGCTTTCTGTAGTGGTTATGATATGGTTTGCCTTGGAAAGGTTTCTTCAACCTGGTCACAGACAGCTGTGTTGTGCATTGAAGTCCACAAGCGAAGGAAAAAGGTGAGAAGAGGAGATGCGAGAAGGAATACGACGTGGCTGCTATGAAAGTGAAGTGTGTTTATGTGTGATCAGGGGTGTATTCATTCCACCAATTCTGTTGAAAAACTTTTCGTTAACGGAACGAAACGGGGATTAACATACTTGAATTTGTCCAATAGAAACTCTCGTTTGCAACTGTTGGACTAATGATTACACCCTAGATCAGCCAGATGCAGGCAAGAGTTTGCAAGGCGGTATTGACTGTGTCACTGTCTGTCTGTGTGTCACTGTTTGTCACCTCAAAAGTTTTTCATGGTAAAAAATAATCATCCTTCTTCATCTTAAATGGCACCGACCGCCACTGAACCACACACATGTAACATGCTTTGCTCTATGACGCTCACAAGCTACGCAAGAGTCGTTAGAAGGTAAGGGGTTAGTCTACATAGATCACAGGAAATCCAAGGACATAGTGTCTATAATACTGTAATAAGCTCACATAGTTGCTGTCGCAAACTCCAAACTCCACACAGTTGTCACTGCCTAGTTGGATATTAATTTGCCACTGAGCAAACCATTTCTGTACTTACAGCATTCATATAAATGCATTTTTATCAGGTTTTTGCTTTGGCGGACCTTCTCTTTGTTGTTGTTGACATTTATCAATAAAACTCATGGATGCAACTGTTTATATCAATTTGTGTTCTACTTGTAGCCCTGGTTGTCCTGATTATTTTTTGTAAAACACTTCATTTTTACGCTAAATACAAAGGCTGGCCGTGCAGATAAATGAAAATTCGATTTTTGTTTGGGTCTCAGGATTGATAGGTTTAAGGATTAGGCTTTCCTTGATTTGTGCTGCAGACATTTTTCTCCCACTGAAGAAACCTGTTCAGTTTGTGAAGAGCACTATCCTGTCTCTCAGTATACTTTTTCGCCCATCTATTGTCAGCTTTTAGGCTGTGAGCTGTCTTCTTGAGGCACCTCTATATGTCATGCGTGTGTGTGTTTGTGTGTGTATGTGTGAGTGAGTGTGTGTGCGTGTGTGTGTTAGCTACTTGCAGCTATTCTGGCATACTTAACAAAGCTTTGACCCAGTTTTCCCGACCTGCTAAGTGGGTTTCTCTGTTTTGGTAACCTGATTTCTCACGTCCGCTCCATCTCCACAGTCCTGTTTCCCCACAACCTGTCTTCACTTCCGCTTTCAGTCGCCTCAATATTACTCCACAGACAGGACCACAGATCCCAGTTGTGCCTACCAAATCAATCATGTCATATGATTCTATGTCTCTGTGTAGGTCATATATGTCCGCAACATATGCCAACCAGCTAATCAACCAAGCTCATAAATCTTAACACTCGTTAGAAGATGCTAGATGCTAGAATATGCTAGATTGTCATGTTACTGTATATCTGTCACTGACTGTCTTACTAATCCTTCTTAGTATGTATCCTTCTCAGTGAAGGAGCAAGTTCAGGATGTTTTGTAGGCTTGGGTGAAACTGATGACTCATGGCTAGACCTCCCTGGCTAGAGTAATGACTTAGAATGGATTTTCTTCACTATGCAGAGCCATGCAAAACCCACACAGTGGATGGAATGTGTCAGGCTGCCCGCTCTGATGCTGAAAAATGTCAACTGTGCAGCATGGCAAAGAACAATTTCTCTACAGTGCACTAGACAAATAAATATGTATGTATACTGTGCTCCATGTATACTTGCTCGTATGACGTCTCATGCACAGTCTAACTACAGCTTACAAAACGAACTGAGACAGAGAAGCCTGCTGCTCCTTCCTTGAAGTAGACACTGTTTCTCTTAGCTTTTTACATTCTTTGAGAGAAAGAAAAGGTGCTATATAGAACCTAAAAGGGTTATTTGGCTGTCCCCATAGGATAACCCTTTGGGGACCCTTTTGGTTCCAAGTAAAACCGGTTTGGTTTCCATGTAGAACCCTTTCCACAGAGGGTTCTACATGGAACCCAAAATGGTTCTACCAGGAACCAAAAACGGATTTACCTGGAACCAAGAAGGGTTTTCCTATGGGGACAGCCAAATAACCATTTTGGAACCCTTTTTCCCTAGAGTGTATCATCACAAAATGCTATGTTATTGTTGGTTATCATTTCTCAGTAGCTTCCTGCCTAATTTTCAGTTGAGAATCAGGCAACATATGTTCCTTAGCAGGTGCTCCTCCTAATGCATGTGGTGAACCAGACTTACTAAGGCGTGTTACCCTTCAAAGGCTTCACCTTCGGACTGTAAACACCCCTGTGACAACAATCCTCACTATCAGTGCTATATTTTTGCTGAATTGCAAAGCCATGTCCTAGCCATGTGAGCTATCCTGTATTCCCAGCACATCTCTCCCGGTCTCTCTCATGTCCTTCCAGAGCTGTAGAGAATGTGTGTGTTTGAAGACCAATTAGAGGATAGGGATTCGCTGGGCTTCGCTCAAGGGCCCGAGGACTGCCTTTCAGCCCAAGCATCTGGTGCCCAGTCGGAGAGCCTTAGTATGCGCATGAAGTCACCGCTGACATTTTGAGAAGGAAAAAAAAACACACATCCAGAACAGTAGAGGAGATGAGGTATATTACCGTTAGTAGAATACATTTGGCCTGAAGCCGAGATCGACGAAATCACTCACGGCTCTACCCAAGCCTCCTACTGGCTCGTTGTGTATGTCACTGAATGATATCCCAAGGTGTAATCGGGGGAAGATCAATCCCGACATTAAGCTATTGTTGTTCCTTCGATGAGCTGGCTGACATTTCCAGATTGTAAATGGTATATTATAGTGCTCTGGGAGAGGGAATGACAAGGAACAACATCTATTAAGTCACATAGGCTGTGTTTAGACAGGCAACCTAATTCAGATGTTTTTTCCTACTAATTGGTCTTCTAATTCTAACCCTAACTCTAGTTGTAATCCTCAACATAACCCCTAAGCTTAAAATAGCCTTTGTCCTCATGGGGACGTGGGAAATGTCCCCACGAGGGAGAATTGTCCTTGTTTTACTCTCCTTGTGGGGACTTCTGGGGATCTTAGATATTTTCACATCAGAGCTGATGTGGGAAAAAAGACCAATTAGTGAGAAAAACATTTCTGTATTGGGCTGGCTATCTAACCACAGCCTAAGAGGGTCATTGTAAAAGACTCCTGCACACACGATTACCTAAGCATGTTTATTGTTGATATTTCGGGTACGTTTGCGACCTTTCTCAAGATAAGATGCATGAGTACTCTTTTACAAAACAATTACATGATGAGATAACCGTGAATTCAGTGTGATCTGTGACCTGATCCGATAAGGACACAGCATGCGTCCGAAATGGCATCCTATTCCCTATAAAGTGCACTACGTTTGACTAGAACCCTATGGAACTATATTTAGGGAATAGGGTGCCATTCCAGACGCTACCACAACAATAGTCACTGCTTTCCTATGCTATTGAGCAGGCAGAAAGGAATCATGATTACTAGTGACACGATGAATATTTCAGCGTGATAGGATGGAATGTGGGTCGGAATGAGGGAGAGGCCTCGCAGGCAACCAGAGCAGAGCAGCAAAGACTACTGTTTTATTGGTTCTGCTGTGCTTTAATTCGAACTTTGTGTGTCTGCGATGCTGACGATATAACGGGTACAAATAAACCCAGAGGACGTTCTCTCTCTTCATCTGCAGTCTGGAGCTGTGCAGCAGCAAGGGGAAATTTGTGGGTTGTGGGTTGCTGACTGAAAAATGTATCTGTGTTTGTGGGTAGGGAGAGAGTGTGTGTGTGTGTGTACGTGAGTGTTCTTTTTACATAATGGCACATTTCACAACACTTGTGATTTGTATGTGTCAGTCTACTGCTCAAGTATATTCATCACGAGGCAGTGTGTTTTCTCAGTGTGAGTCATGTAGGTATGTGTTGTATATAGATGTGGGATTATGGGATAGCAGCGCGTTGTTTGTGGCCCATGTGGGTGGCGTGTTATACCAACACCTGTATCAGGGGAGTAGCAGCGATGCTAGTCCCTGCAGACTGTGATATGAGAGAAACAGTCCACCGGCAGGTAGCCTAGCTGTTAAGAGCGTTGGGTCAGTAGCCCGAAAGTTCGCTGGTTTGAATCTTCGAGTCGACTAGGTGAAAAAGCTGTCGATGTGCCCTTGAGCAAGGCACGTAACCCTAAATTCTCCTATAAGTCGCTCTGGATAAGAGCATCTGCTCTGTGAATGCAGTGTAACGTAAACTGATGTGTGAGTAAAACTACACACACAATATTATAGGGCTACACACAAAAACAATTCTAATTTGTAAGTCTAATTTGTAAGCTTACACATGTGTTTTGGCTCAGCAGCCTTGTTTAGAGTGTAGGAAGAAAGCTGAACACACACATATTTTTGAAGTCTTATCCGGTTTTGTGTCTTATCTGTGTTAGTGGTCGTTGTCTTGTCTGTCATTTACTACAGCGGCCATGTTATCTCTGTGTCGGCTATGTTATCATAGGATGTTAGACCGCATTCCCTTCCTAACAATGTTGTCTGGCTGTTTTGCCTGGCTGTTTTTCCAGGCTGTTTCTCTGGAGGCCTTTAAACAGAGGGCTTCATTCCTTCTTGTCATGATGTTGTCACTTTTTGCCTGTTGAAAGTGCCTTGGTGAACAGAAACACCTATAGTAAAGAGTACAATAAGTTGTTGCTACTTTCTTTCCACCATGATGCTGGTTGGTTCTATGTGTGTTAATTTGTCTAAGTTATGTTGTTTAGAACATCCATCATCAGAGACCCATAGTAAACACATCCTCTGTGTCTCACGCCAACCAGTGCTTTTTCTATTACTGTTTTACAATCAGAGTGCACATTCCTCGGAACCTCGCATCCCCTGCCGGCTGTGTTGTCCCTCCTTGAGGTATTCCCCCCACCTCAATGAGGAACCAAGCTGTCTGATAGGAAGACCGTAGCCATGCATAGACTACAGACACACATACACACACACACACACACTTTGTTATTCTATCCTCATGGAGACCGAAAATGTATTTCCATTCAAAATCCTATTTTCCCTAACCCCTAACCCTAAAACTAACCCCTACCTTAACCCTACCGCTAACATTGACCTGTAACCCAAACCCTAAACCCTAGAACCTAAACCTAACTCCTAAACCTAACCACTAAACCCTTACCCTAATTGTAATCCTAAACCTAACCCCTAATTTTAAAATAGCCTTTGTCCTCATGGGGACGTGGTACATTTTCCTTGTTTTACTATCCCTGTGGGGACTTTTGGAAATCTTTTCACATCAGATCTTTTTCAGAGCTGATCTGAAAAAAAAAACAATTAGTGAGAGAAAAAAAATCTGAATCACCCCCCCCCCCCCCCCCACACACACACACACACACACACAAACTTGCTGAGTAAGGAGAGATAAACTCCCAAGATAGCCAGCTGTACACCATTATCCATCTGATCCCACATTCGGAACATAATGTGTGCAGCCCTCCTAGCTATCTGTTAATGCACATTGTGTGTGTGTGTGTGTGTGTGTCCAGCATATTTTTCTTTCTGGTAGGCCTACTGTAGCTTCCTTTGCCAGAGCTCACTTGTGTTTACACCATGCTAATCACAGTACATTATAATGAGGGCTTGTATATGTGCGTGTGTGTGTGTGTCTTTGCGTATGTGTTTGTGTGCAATTCTGTGCATTCTTTGTGTTTATGTGTGCATGCTTGAATGTGTCTGTGTGTGTTTGAGTTTGTTTGCGCGTGCCTGTTTGTTTGTGTGTGTGTGTGTGTGTGTGTGTGTGTGTGTGTGTGTGTGTGTGTGTGTGTGTGTGTGTGTGTGTGTGTGTGTGTGTGTGTGTGTGTGTGTGTGTGTGTGTGTGTGTGTGTGTGTGGGGGGGAGAATCAGACAGCTTTTTTAAAAGGCTACATGGATTACAGTGGGGTTGTATCCTTCCATCTGTGGATGAAAACAAAGCCCTCCTGTGGAGGAGTGATATTGATGGAGGGAGTAATCCTCTGTTTAGAGTGGTTGGTTACAGCTTCCTTCTCATCCACCTCCCTGTATAGTCTTGTATCATTCAGAGGAGGACCTGGTTTCCCTTTACCTAGGCTTTACTTAGCAACCCTGTGTTTATAAGCACGGATATCGACTCTGCTAATGGAGCTAGCTTTCTTGGATCCGTTGTTAGTGTGCAGGTCTCCCATCCAGAACCTTGTCGGTTCAATTTCCACCCTCGGCCAAGCTCACTCTCCCTACCTGTTTCACAATACTATTGATTAGATAATCATCTTTTAAGCAGTATAATGTTCACATGTTTGATTGTCATTCACGAGCAGTGAATTCACTATTTCTCCAGGAATGGGAGCTGTAAGTGTTGTTTGAGTAACAGTCTGGGGATCAGAACAGACTCTCCAGCCTCCAGCCTCCTTCTTCCTGTGGTGTGACTCAGTGATTTATAGACCACTGGAGGAGACTTGTGCATGTACGTGTGTTTCAGAACTGGAAACTGTGTCTTTCTGTTACCACGGTGACAATCATAACTCTTAGGTATGTGTATCTTTCCCTTTCAAGACGATTCTATATGTATCTAGATGCATGGGCTCCGATACGATGCAGGAACAATACTTTTTAGTTTGAAACGATTCGGTGCGACTCGGTTTGATTAGAGGTACGGATCGATGCGATTCGGTTCAATGCGATACGATTCGATGCACTAGCATTTGTTACATAAGCACATTCATTTTCCATTCTCAATTCAAATCTGCTGATGGAGCGCATGAGCTGGGCCTGTCAGAGCTGACTTCTGTGTGTGTTTGTGTGGTGTGTGTGGTGTGTGTGCGTGTTTGTGTGTGTGTGAAATATGTATATGTCTATGGTGTATGTAGGCACCCACCCACACTTTTGATCTGAAATCACCAACACCCACTAATTAACTTGTCATTTTAGCAGATTAAGTGTTTGGGCTAGTAATGTATCAATATTTATCACTTAAAACTATGAATATATAAATAGCCCAACTTTGTCTCATAATTGAATGGGCTTCTCTTCTTCTCCTACTTGGACCCATGCAGTACAGGTAGTAAAAGTGATTGCTGACCTCATTATTAAACCATTAACTTAATCATGTATGTCTAAAAATTACCATATACAGTTGAAATCGGAAGTTTACATACACCTTAGACAAATACATTTAAACTCAGTTTTTCACAATTCCTGACATTTAATCCTAGTACAAATTCCCTGTCTTAGGTCAGTAAGGATCACCATTTTATTTTAAGAATGTGAAATGTCAGAATAATAGTAGAGAGAATTATTTATTTCAGCTTTTATTTCTTTCATCACATTCCCAGTGGGTCAGAAGTTTACATGCACTCAATTAGTATTTGGTAGCACGATGGTCATTATGGCCAAACTGTTTTATTTTTGTTTCATCAGACCAGAGGACATTTCTCCAAAAAGTATGATCTTTGTCCCCATGTGTAGTTACAGACTGTAGTCTATCTTTTTTATGGCGGTTTTGGAGCAGTGGCTTCTTCCTTGCTGAGCGGCCTTTCAGGTTATGTCGATATAGGACTCGTTTTACTGTGGATATAGATACTTTTGTACCTGTTTTCTCCAGCATATTCACAAGGTCCTTTGCTGTTGTTCTGGGATTGATTTGCACTTTTCGCACCAAAGTACGTTCATATCTAGGAGACAGAACGCATCTCCTTCCTGAGCGGTATGACGGCTGTGTGGTCCCATGGTGTTTATACTTGCGTACTATTGTTTGTACAGATGAACGTGGTACCTTCAGGCATTTGGAAATTGCTCCCAAGGATGAACCAGACTTGTGGAGGTCTACAATTTTTTTTCTGAGGACTTGGCGGATTTCTTTTGATTTTCCGATAATGTCAAGCAAGGAGGCACTGAGTTTGAAGGCAGGCCTCCAATTGACTCAAATTATGTCAATTAGCCTATCAGAAGCTTCTAAAGCTATGACATTGTCATGACGTTGCATCATTTTCTGGAATTTTCCAAGCTGTTTAAAGGCACCGTCAACTTAGTGTATGTAAACTTCTGACCCCCTGGAATTGTGATACAGTGAATTATAAGTGAAATAATCTGTCTGTAAACAATTGTTGGAAAAATTACTTGTGTCATGCACAAAGTAGATCCTAACCGTAGTCCTAACCGACTTGCCAAAACTATAGTTTGTTAACAAGAAATTTGTGGAGTGGTTGAAAAAGGATTTTTAATGACTCCAAACTAAGTGTATGTAAACTTCCAACTTCAACTGTATAGTGATTGTTTCACGCAAAACTACCAAAATTATTGCTGACTAACTAACTAAATGTAATGTAAGCCCTGATCAGCATGTAGCCTACCTATAGCACAGATGAGAGTTGTATCCGGCGGTAACTTACGCTACTTTATTCTGGTAAAACACATCCCTAATATCTCTTATTGCTGGGATTGTATTGGGACATAATGTCTGGAAGTGGTTGGATGGGCTTTAAGAGGTTATTCAAGTGAGAAAGAGGAGGGACTTGTCCTGAGTGACTGTTCTCAGATGCGCCCTTTTTCTTTAGTGCGATAACAAGTTTATGAACTTTTAAAGCAGCATAACTTTCCCATGTTTTCTCCAACCACAGTGTATCATATACCATTTTGAATATTCTATTTACTTTTATAAAATGCAAAAATAAGCAAATCACTTACATTTGACTTAAGCCTCAATAGCGAAATCTAGACATATTTTCTCTCCCAGGCAATGTAAAGTATCCCATGTATGGGGAGTTTGGCTAGGTTAGGTTTTCTTGGGAGACAGTGACTAGTATGGCCTTAATTCAGTGCTGGTCTATAGCCTATGGATCCTAGTCCAATGTACTAACTCCTCCCTAACCACAGAGCCTGGTAGTGTGGGAACTACCCCTGCAGCTATAGTACCAACCTGTCTGACCTGAGCTGCAGGTAGGTGAGTGACAGCCAACAGCCAACAGCCTGGCAGATTACAGAAGCTTGCTGGAGCAGAGCGCCTTGCAAATGCGTCACTGCTAATCTGTCAGTAGTATGTCATACAAATCAGACGACAAATCAAACCCAATCAAATTGTATTGGTCACATCCACATATTGAGCAGATGTTATTGCAGGTGTAGCGAAATGCTTGTGTTCTTAGCTCCAATAGTGCAGTAATATCTAACAATACACAATACACAAATCTAAAAGTAAAAGTGAAATAATGGAATTAAGAAATATATACATTTTAGGACGATATCTACGCAATGTAAAGCAATTCTGTGAGTGACGTCAGTAAGATGTCACTTTGTGAGAGAATACAGCTGATGACGCAATGATGACATGACATCATTGACGACTGCCACTCCCTCCCCACTGGCACTAGATAAGGCCACACCAGGCCTCTGAGACATAGTCAGTGTACTGTGACCGGTGTCCCACACCTCCAGAGGCCTGCAACAGATTTCTCGGTCCCTCGTTATCATTCTCAGGAGAACATCAAATAAGAACCCTCCCTTAGAAACAGCTGAGAAAGTTGAGAAATCCTCCTTAATTTCAAGCCTGTCCGCATAATTGTTTGCTCTAACCTATCCACTTTCAGAACTATGTACACTGTACCGAATGGAGATTTGAAGATGCGTTTGTTTCCGTATTCTGAACCTACACCGCAGGAAACTCTTGGAACTTGGAAAGGGTTTTTAGGGTGCTCATCTCCTCTCACGTTTCTCCTCTCCACACCCAGGACGGCTATTAGTCATTCACTTTACTCAGTCTCTAATTGTTCAGTATGAGAACTTGGCAGTGTCTGAGCCACGACCAGTCCAAATAACTGTCCCCACACCGGGTGCCAGAGCTCTCTCCGTCAACACAACACTACACTACACAACACAACACTACACAACACAACACCAGGGGTAAAGTTGAAGAAACAGGGGAGTATAGAGAGAGAGAAAGAGGGAGAGACATAAATAGGGGTGAGAGAGAAAGAAAAGTCTAAGGAAGGGAGAGAAAAGAGAGGGAATGTGAGATAAATGGATCGGGAGAGAGGAACAGAGTGACATGTTGTAGGATAGAGGGGAGGAGAGTGAGAGAGGAACAGAGTGACATGTTGTAGGATAGAGGGGAGGAGAGTGAGAGAGGAACAGAGTGACATGTTGTAGGATAGAGGGGAGGAGAGTGAGAGAGAAACAGAGTGACATGTTGTAGGATAGAGGGGAGGAGAGTGAGAGAGGAACAGAGTGACATGTTGTAGGATAGAGGGGAGGATAGTGAGAGCGGAACAGAGTGACATGTTGTAGGATAGAGGGGAGGAGAGTGAGAGAAACAGAGTGACATGTTGTAGGATAGAGGGGAGGAGAGTGAGAGAGAAACAGAGTGACATGTTGTAGGATAGAGGGGAGGAGAGTGAGAGAGGAACAGAGTGACATGTTGTAGGATAGAGGGGAGGAGAGTGAGAGAGAAACAGAGTGACATGTTGTAGGATAGAGGGGAGGAGAGTGAGAGAGAACCAGAGTGACATGTTGTAGGATAGAGGGGAGGAGAGTGAGAGAGAAACAGAGTGACATGTTGTAGGATAGAGGGGAGGAGAGTGAGAGAGAACCAGAGTGACATGTTGTAGGATAGAGGGGAGGAGAGTGAGAGAGAACCAGAGTGACATGTTGTAGGATAGAGGGGAGGAGAGTGAGAGAGAAACAGAGTGACATGTTGTAGGATAGAGGGGAGGAGAGTGAGAGAGAACCAGAGTGACATGTTGTAGGATAGAGGGGAGGAGAGTGAGAGAGAAACAGAGTGACATGTTGTAGGATAGAGGGGAGGAGAGTGAGAGAGAAACAGAGTGACATGTTGTAGGATAGAGGGGAGGAGAGTGAGAGAGAAACAGAGTGACATGTTGTAGGATAGAGGGGAGGAGAGTGAGAGAGAAACAGAGTGACATGTTGTAGGATAGAGGGGAGGAGAGTGAGAGAGGAACAGAGTGACATGTTGTAGGATAGAGGGGAGGAGAGTGAGAGAGGAACAGAGTGACATGTTGTAGGATAGAGGGGAGGAGAGTGAGAGAGGAACAGAGTGACATGTTGTAGGATAGAGGGGAGGAGAGTGAGAGAGAAACAGAGTGACATGTTGTGGGATAGAGGGGAGGAGAGTGAGAGAGAAACAGAGTGACATGTTGTAGGATAGAGGGGAGGAGAGTGAGAGAGAACCAGAGTGACATGTTGTAGGATAGAGGGGAGGAGAGTGAGAGAGAAACAGAGTGACATGTTGTAGGATAGAGGGGAGGAGAGTGAGAGAGAACCAGAGTGACATGTTGTAGGATAGAGGGGAGGAGAGTGAGAGAGAACCAGAGTGACATGTTGTAGGATAGAGGGGAGGAATGTGAGAGAGAAACAGAGTGACATGTTGTAGGATAGAGGGGAGGAGAGTGAGAGAGAACCAGAGTGACATGTTGTAGGATAGAGGGGAGGAGAGTGAGAGAGAAACAGAGTGACATGTTGTAGGATAGAGGGGAGGAGAGTGAGAGAGAAACAGAGTGACATGTTGTAGGATAGAGGGGAGGAGAGTGAGAGAGAAACAGAGTGACATGTTGTAGGATAGAGGGGAGGAGAGTGAGAGAGAAACAGAGTGACATGTTGTAGGATAGAGGGGAGGAGAGTGAGAGAGAAACAGAGTGACATGTTGTAGGATAGAGGGGAGGAATGTGAGAGAGAAACAGAGTGACATGTTGTAGGATAGAGGGGAGGAGAGTGAGAGAGAAACAGAGTGACATGTTGTAGGATAGAGGGGAGGAGAGTGAGAGAGAAACAGAGTGACATGTTGTAGGATAGAGGGGAGGAGAGTGAGAGAGGAACAGAGTGACATGTTGTAGGATAGAGGGGAGGAGAGTGAGAGAGGAACAGAGTGACATGTTGTAGGATAGAGGGGAGGAGAGTGAGAGAGAACCAGAGTGACATGTTGTAGGATAGAGGGGAGGAGAGTGAGAGAGAACCAGAGTGACATGTTGTAGGATAGAGGGGAGGAGAGTGAGAGAGGAACAGAGTGACATGTTGTAGGATAGAGGGGAGGAGAGTGAGAGAGAACCAGAGTGACATGTTGTAGGATAGAGGGGAGGAGAGTGAGAGAGAACCAGAGAGTAAAGAGCATAGGTCTGTTTGCCAAATATGTGACTCTCCAGAACACCATCGTTGGCTCTGGGTCAGGCCTGATTGGGGAGTGAGAATTGAGTAGTAAAGAATCTGTCCAAACTAGCCGATAAACCATTGGTGTTGTTGGATGCAAAACAGTCCGAGGACCAGATGTTTACTACCCTGGGAAAGCATTCCCAGATTCGTAAACATATTGACATACTGTAGTTAATAGCCCAATCTGTTGCCTGGTCACAGGATTTTTCTAGTAGTATTTCGGAATTTTCTTCAAAGGATTCTTTAAAATACTATTTGTAGCAGTAGAATTAGCTAATTTGATCCCCAAATCCTGTCCTCACAAATAAAACTGTTGTACTGATAATACTAGCCTAGTGGTTAGAGCAACCGAAAGGTTGCTGGATCGAATCCCCGAGCTGACAAGGTAAAAATCTGTCGTTCTGCCCCTGAGAAAGGCAGTTAACCCACAGTTCCCCGGGCGCCGAAGATGTGGATATCAATTATGGCAGCCTCCCCGCACCTCTCTGATTCAGAGGGGTTGGGTTAAATGCGGAAGACACATTTCAGTTGAATGCATTCAGTTGTACAACTGACTAGGTATCCCCCTTTCCCTTTACTAAAAATACTTTCTCAGTCTCAATGGTAGCTACCTTCCTAGCTAATCCAATGCCAGTGGTGTCAAGTACAAGACAATCAGTGTTGTTTAGACGCTGTGTGAAGACAGCGACATAAAGGCCCACCGTATTAGATGTCTGAGGATGGCCTGAGGCAACTCTTGTGTAAGTAGGAGTCAGCTGTGTCTGGGTTCAGCAGGGTCGTGTGAAACAGTGCAGAAGTGGTAAGTACAGGGGCAGACAGAAGGCAGCAAGCCTATGTTGCATGGGGGCAATGTGTGTGTTTGTGTGTGTGTGTGTGCGGGGGAAAGCTTGTTTCTCTCTCTCTCTGTGTGTGTGCGTGCGTGTGTGTGTGTGTGTGTGTGTGTGTGTGTGTGTGTTACAGACAGTCTGCTGTGATGATCTCGCTCGCTCTCTCTCTCGCTCTCTCTCTCTCTCTCGCACACACACACACACACACACACACACACACACACACACACACACACACACACACACACACACACACACACACACACACACACACACACACACACACACACACACACAGACACACACACACACACACACACACACACACACACACACACACACACACACACACACACACACACACACACACACACACACACACATGTTACACTCTGCCCTCTAACACCTACACAGTACCAAACATACCCACCGGTACACTCCTGGGGGACTCTGCTATGTTTTATCCCTGTTGAAATATTGATGCTACAAGAGTGTGAAGCATGAATGTTTCAGCGACGCTCGTCTTGGAGCAGCGTAGCACAGCTACTTCCTGAACCCATTGTTGCCCCTGTCTCCTCATCGGTCTGGTGTTGCTAATGTTTGGACCATAATAGTGACTTACTGTAGGTAAACCACATTCATTGTTTTAAGTAGAAACATGGATTTTCGTGCTTTTTGTAAAATGGCAACCCCGTGGAGAGTGGAGAAAGTTAGTAGCCTTTTCAGATGTTACTCATCTTTCCGTTAACACAAGAGGTTTTGGCTATGAGTGCCGCTTGTGTTTCTCAAGGTTTTGGAACACGTTTGGCGTCTCTAGTCTTGAGTCCCTCAGACTGAGTTATCTGTTCACTATGCAGCATGTGCATTTGGCTGTGATGTCATTCCCACACCAGACCATGTGTTGTCCAGCATGGGGAGGATACAGTATATTAGTGTGATATAACTGTTGGTATGAAACACTGATCAGAATGGGGTTCTGGTTTACAATGCTTATGGAGCAAGTTTGGGGACACTAAAGATTTTCCGTCTCTCAGTTTATGTATATGTATATTTATCCAATCATATAAAGAATACCAATACCATGCTCTGAGATTTGCACTAACACACTGCATGTAAGTCTTCACAAACATGCGGACACACACACACACACACACACACACACACACACACACACACACACACACACACACACACACACACACACACACACACACACACACACACACACACACACACACACACACACACACACACACACATACATACATACATACGTACATGAACTCAGCAAAAAAAGAAACGTCCTCTCACTGTCAACTGCGTTTATTTTCAGCAAACTTAACATGTGTAAATATTTGTATGAACATAACAAGATTCAACAACTGAGACATAAACTGAACAAGTTCCACAGACATGTGACTAACAGAAATGGAATAATGTGTCCCTGAACAAAGGGGGGGGGGGGGGGGGGGGGGTCAAAATCAAAAGTAACAGTCAGTATCTGGTGTGGCCACCAGCTGCATTAAGTACTGCAGTGCATTTCCTCATGGACTGCACCAGATTTGCCAGTTCTTGCTGTGAGATGTTACCCCTCTCTTCCACCAAGGCACCTGCAAGTTCCCGGACATTTCTTGGGGGAATGTCCCTAGCCCTCACCCTCCGATCCAACAGGTCCCAGACGTGCTCAATGGGATTGAGATCCGGGCTCTTCGCTGGCCCTGGCAGAACACTGACATTCCTGTCTTGCAGGAAATCACGCACAGAACGAGCAGTATGGCTGGTGGCTTTGTCATGCTGGAGGGTCATGTCAGGATGAACCTGCAGGAAGGATACCACATGAGGGAGGAGGATGTCTTCCCTTTAACGCACAGCGTTGAGATTGCCTGCAATGACAACAAGCTCAGTCCGATGATGCTGTGACACACCGCCCCAGTCCATGACGAATCATCCACCTCCAAATCGATCCCGCTCCAGAGTACAGGCCTCGGTGTAACTCTCATTCCTTCGACGATAAACGCGAATCCGACCATCACCCCTGGTGAGACAAAACCGTGACTCGTCACTAAAAAGCACTTTTTGCCAGTCCTGTCTGGTCCAGCGATGGTGGGTTTGTGCCCATAGGCGACGTTGTTGCCGGTGATGTCTGGTGAGGACCTACCTTACAACAGGCCTACAAGCCCTCAGTCCTACCTCTCTCAGCCTATTGCAGACAGTCTGAGCACTGATGGAGGGATTGTGCGTTCCTGGTGCAACTCAGGCAGTTGTTGTTGCCATCCTATACCTGTCCCCCAGGTGTGATGTTCGGATATACCGATCCTGTGCAAGTGTTGTTACACGTGGTCTGCCGCAGCAAGGACGATCAGCTGTCCGTCCTGTCTCCCTGTAGCGCTGTCTTAGGCGTCTCACAGTACGGACATTGCAATTTATTGCCCTGGCCACATCTGCAGTCCTCGTGCCTCCTTGCAGCCTGCCTAAGGCACGCTCACGCTGATGAGCAGGGACCCTGGGCATCTGTCTTTTGGTGTTTTTCAGAGTCAGTAGAAAGGCCTCTTTAGTGTCCTACATTTTCATAACTGTGACCTTAATTGCCTACCGTCTGTAAGCTGTTAGTGTCTTAACGACCGTTCCACAGGTGCATGTTGATTAATTGTTTAAGGTTCATTGAACAAGCATGGGAAACAGTGTTTAAACTCTTGACAATGAAGATCTGTGAAGTTATTTGAATTTGACAAATTATCTTTGAAAGACAGCGTCGTGAAAAAGGGACGTTTCTTTTTTTGCTGAGTTTACATACATTTATCCCAATTTTAGCATACAAAAACAACCTGTACAGGTTTGAAGACTCACTGAAGATTTTTGTATTCCTCCCTCTCACACACACACATTGCACCACATGACCTTGAAAGCACTGAAGAGGTGTTTGTTCTGTATCCATGTGTGTATGTGTGTGACAGATCTCAGCTCAGTAGTTGGTGACAAATGAAAGCTTGGCCTCCATCTAGCTCTCTCACCACCGTGTTCCCCCATTAGTGAAATCACTCCTGTTTACTCTAAAGCTGCATGCATCATCAGACGACATTGCCACTTTCCCCGACCCCGCAGTGGAACGGTTGTTACCATGGCAACCCATCCACCACATCCAGGGTTGCCATGTCTGCTTTTTTCCCGCAAATTTGGCTACTTTGAAAACTATATCGCGTGTGAAAATGTATTGGTCGCGGGTTGTGGGTTTTTGGGCTACTTCTAAATTGCACTGCGACCGCCATGGCATGAAAAGTGATGTGATAACAATCAAATCAAATTGTATTGGTCACATACACGTGTTTAGCAGATGTTATTGCGGATGTAGCGAAATACTTGTGTTTCTAGCTCCGACAAGTAATATATAACAATTTCACAACATATACCCAATACACACAAATCTAAGTAAAGGAGTGTAATTAAGAATATATAAATATATGGACGAACAATGTCAGAGCGGCATAGATTAAGATACAGTAGAATAGTATAGAATACAGTATATAGATATGAGATGAGTAATGCAAGATATGTAAACATTATTAAAGTGACTAGTGTTCCATTTATTAAAGTGGCCAGTGATTTCAAGTTTATGTATATAAACAGCAGCCTCTATGTGCTAGTGATGGCTATTTAACAGTCTGATGGACTTGAGATAGAAGCTGTTTTTCAGTCTCTCTGTCTCAGCTTTGATGCACCTGTACTGACCTCGCCTTCTAGTTGATAGCGGGGTGAACAGGCAGTGGCTCGGGTGGTTTATGTCCTTGATGATCTTTTTAGCCTTCCTGTGACATCGGGTACTCTCGGTGTCCTGGAGGGCAGGCAGTTTGCCCCCGGTGATGCGGTTGCGTGCGGTGCAGTTGCAGTACCAAGCGGTGTTACAGCCCGACAGGATGCTCTCGATTGTGCATCTGTAAAAGTTTTCACAATTGACCAGCACTAGCTAGCTAATATAGAGACACCCATTGGATACATTTGGCAGTTCCTGTCTTGCTGCACCCCCAAAAAATGTGGCTAGTTTTAAGGCCTTGTTGGGCGGATTTTGAGTGGTCATTGGCCTGGACATTTTATCTAGACCTTGCAACCCTGCCCACATCCCACCTCCGATGCTGCAGAGTGAAGTATGCTGTGTAATCTAAATTCACTTGGAAGAATTCTCTTGGTGCACTCGTGTGTCCTTAAACCAATGGTCCTCCTCAATAGACTGTACTTAAATGTAAGGAACAGAGTTACAAGGGGAAACAGAAATCTACTAGCTTGGGTACCAGTTTCGCTAACCTTCCATGTTAGCTAAACAGACTGGTACCCAGGCTAGAAATCCACAGCATGGTAACATTTACAGTTACATTTACCAGTGTGTGAGGCATGAACAAATGCACGACTGTCTGCCTCTAATAACACTCCTTAGTCATTTCCTGCTGTTTGTTCAAGCCACAGGGAGCACGCATGACATGATTACTGCTTTATTGATTGGTGTACTGTGTGCCTGTATCACGCAGGTGGGGGAAAACCCAGTGTGTAATTGAATGGTGTGATGAAGAGGCTTTTTATTTGTTCCAACGTGACTCTTCTCAAACATGGCTGTTATTGGTTAAGTCGTGCCACGATGTCATGAAACATGTGGCTTGTGACATCAGACCATGCAATGCCTCCATGAATCCAGAGAAAAAAGGTTGTTTTTGGAGAGTGCCAATAATATCCTGCTATTTAGATTTTCATTTTCGTTTGAGGATCACTGCATACATTTGTCCAGTAAATTGTTGGAAACTGTCTCTAAATTTGATATTGTGATGTGGCAGCCTGAGTTGTCAATTTTTTGCTCTGTCCATTAGCCATTGGGTTAGAGGAGCGCCTGGCTAAACAGGGACCACATAGGGAAATGGAATTATGGGAACTTGAGCCCTACCTCCCATCCCATCCCATACACCGTATCCTACACACACACACGGTACCGTAAATCCCACCATATTGCTTATCTGCTTATAGAGATTATAGCAATACAGACAACCAGGCTTGATTCCCCCCCTCCTCCACATACCGCACTACAGCATTAATAAGGGATTTAGCACCCATTCATAGCTGACAGGTCCCTAATAATGCTCAGGAAAGCAATGCTTTAACTAGTGATTTTGATGGGATCCCAACATCACGCTAGCAAGCTTTAGTTAGTTAACTAAGAGATGCTATTTAGCTTTTAGCATCCTCCCATAGGGATCCACTGCACAAACGGCTAACTTACAGCATCATTAGGATCATTAGTCTTTAGCCACAGTAGCCAATGATTGGACAGTCCTTGGTCCTTGATTGTGTCCATGTTGTGTCCAGGTATATGTCTGGATGGAGGTGCTGATTGAGTTGAAGTACAAGGCAGATTAATGAATCCTTGGTGAGAGTAGACATTGTGTGTGTGTGTGTGTGTGTGTGTGTGTGTGTGTGTGTGTGTGTGTGTGTGTGTGTGTGTGTGTGTGTGTGTGTGTGTGTGTGTGTGTGTGTGTGTGTGTGTGTGTGTGTGTGTGTGTGTGTGTGTTTGTTGCTAATGTAACATAAGTTTAATGTTGCTGGCGACTGGGGGGGGGGGACAAGTTGAGGAGCTTGTCCATGAGTATTCAACCAGGCTTGAAATGATTGACATGTCCCCTCTACCTATGGTCATGAAGCTAGAGGCTGTGAGAGAGGTGGCCCTAGCAGAGATTCAACATCTGCTTGCAAATGTGCCTCTCCCACAGAAGGTTCTGGGGGAGATGAATAACAAAACTGTGCAGGTGGTGAGAAAGTGGCTATGCTTCAACTCACCGCACCACACGTGACGTTATCTCCCTGAGCCAAAGAGAGGGGGGTTTGGGTGTCCCGAATGTTGTGTGGATTTACACTGCTCCCAGACTGACTCAACTGTTGAACATGCTCAACAGTGACCATGTGACAGTTAAGGAATTAGCCAGAGTCTCCCTCCTCCTGGAGCTACGGAGGAGGAAGGCCCCACTGGCCACGGACACTGAGGACAACTTCCTGGGCCAGGAAGGCTAATGGAAAATTGTGGTGTGCTGCGGGCTTTGGAGTCTGGTCAGAATGGCCGGACCTCAACGGCCTGTGCAACTGCACTGAAGTGGAGCTCAAATGGACACGGACTGATATGCAAACTGAGCCAGTGACTGCCTCTGATGCAGTAGTGGCAGACCCCTATGTTGTTGTGGAGGCTTCTGTCATCCATGTTGGAACATCTCATCCTTCATGGAGGACAACACTCCTTGGTATCAGACGGATGCAGCTGAAAACTGAGTCTGCAGGGGAAACTCATTGCTCTGGACTGTGCTGACCACTCTGTCTCCCATTCCATGTACCAGAATTCTGCCGTTGGTGAGGTTCCACCAACAAAATATAACCTAGCACTCTGGTAGCCTGCAAACCATGACCCATTTTGTATTCTACATGGGTCAAATGTAATGGAGTCTGTTGCCCATGTTGTGAATGGTTGCTGTTCATACAAGGATGTGTACATTGCTAGACATGACCGCCTTGTTAAAGTGACAGCCAGCGAGGTGAGACGGGTCGTCTCACCAACAGCACACATCCATAAACATTGTTGTGTAAGAGGAAGCTGGTTTGATGTTGATGATGTGTTTTCCTATGTGCCAAATACACCAGATGTTGTTGTTTTGGGGGCAGGCCAGGGGGAGGTGATCATTTTGGAAGTGGGCTGCTCATTTGACGGCTACATGGAGCAGGCCTTTGCCGACAAGCTTCTTAAATACCAGCCCCTCGTGGCACGATTGGACAGCTTGGGGTGGAGGTGCAGGCTGGTAGTGCTGATATTTGGCAGTCTCGGCCACGTACACAGGCTTGCAGTGCCTGGCCTCCAGATTGCGGGCCTGACAAAAACTAGGGCAAAGCAGTTGTGTAGGTACTGCTCTGTTTCAGCTGTCATGGGCAGCCTAACTGTTTGGAGAAGGAGCTGCTTTATGTACCCTTGAGTGACATGCATACAGGGACCTTTGAATTGTTTGGATCGGTTTTTAATGTAAATTTGGTGTGTGTGTGTGTGTGAAGGGCCGTTTAAATTGGCTGGTCCACAGCCTAGACGAGGAATGGAGGAGGGACAGGGACCCATGCCAGGAGTTGATTAGGGTGCTCCTCTCTCTCTCTCTCTCTCTCTCTCTCTCTCTCTCTCTCTCTTGTCCATAGGGAATTCCAGCACTGACGTCAGAAACTGCTGCAGTGTTCAGTGTTTGCTGCTAGTTCCTGACTGCTGTAACTGTGCAGTATGCAGATCTAGCTGACTGACGCCCTGAGGCAGCACTGTAACTGTGCAGTATGCAGATCTAGCTGACTGACGTCCTGAGGCAGCACTGTAACTGTGCAGTATGCAGATCTAGTTGACTGACGTCCTGAGGCAGCACTGTAACTGTGCAGTATGCAGATCTAGCTGACTGACGTCCTGAGGCAGCACTGTAACTGTGCAGTATGCAGATCTAGCTGACTGACGTCCTGAGGCAGCACTGTAACTGTGCAGTATGCAGATCTAGTTGACTGACGTCCTGAGGCAGCACTGTAACTGTGCAGTATGCAGAGAAAAAGGACCAGTACATAAGGTTATATGGCCAAGACTAGGCTGACTCTCTTTTTCTTGTTGATGAACTCTAAAGTATACAGTCCTGATATTCTTACAAATGAAATAGTTATATTAGCCTAAGTTACTGGCTACTTCCATATGTAATCTACCCAACCTCTGTCTCCGTCTGAAATGGTCAGAGCTGGCTGTATCTGTAGCAGAAGTGTTGGTACTGTTACACTCATTAAGGAGATGACTGTGTGTGTGTGTGTGTGTGTGTGTGTGTGTGTGTGTGTGTGTGTGTGTGTGTGTGTGTGTGTGTGTGTGTGTGTGTGTGCGTGTGCGTGTGTGTGGGTGTGTGTGTGTGTGTGTTGGCTGGCTAAATATGTGCTGGGGAATTAAAAACATGTCTACAGAGAGAACTAGAGCTCAGATGATAGCACAGCAGCTGCCATGTGGGATCTGCTGCTCTGAGGAGGCGGTGTTGCATTTCTCAGCCTCTCTATACCTCTGTGCTGTGTGAGTGTGTGCATGTACTGTAGGCTAGCTAGAGTTATGTCTATTTTCTTAACACATTTCAAGTAGTGTTTGGCCTACAGAAGGAAATATTAGCCTTGTTTTATTTTCTCTGTGAGTCTTCGTGTGTGTTGCATGATCTGTCTGTTAGAAACATTAGATGGGAAATGGCTTCTGACTGGCAGAGAGCCTCATCAGGCATTCACTGTAACAAAAGCTTAACCTCACATCACACAGCGGATGCTGCAGAGCCCGGGAGAGAGGCGTGTGTGTCGGGATAACTCAACTTCTTATTTCTCATATGCAGTCGTTTCCTTGTAGACCGAAAGTAATGATTTCTGGTCACCACACCTTGTACTTGGATTGTCAGCATTAGCGAACCAATTTCATTTTTGTGAACTTAGGTTTACAATTTTACTTAGAAAATAAAGACAACTGGCATGGACAAAATTATTGCCAACCCTGACCTAGTACTTGGTTGAACAGCCAAGATAACTGCAGACAAACTCTTCTCGTAACAATGAGCTTGTTGCACCTTTCTACTGGCAATTTGGCCCACCTTTAAGCAGCTAACTGCTCTAAATGAATCAATGTTGTTGGGGTACCCTCCACCAACTGCTGTTTTCTGATCTCGCCTTTGGTTTTGGATGTAATTCAGATCTGGCCACTCCAGAACAGTCCAGCATCTCTTCTTGAACCATTCTTGAGGGCTTTTTGATGTGTGTTTGGGATTGTTGTCCTGCTGGAAGACCAACAACCTTCAATGGAGAGCCAGTTTCTGGACACTGGGTTGAACATTGGACTTCAAAACAATATCTGCAGGCATCATGAAATCAGAAGATTATCAAAAGTGTTTTGGAGTGCAATGTACAACCCTGTCTCTGTTGAAAGTTGTGGGACTTCCAGCAGGACAACAACCCAAACACACATCAAAAGAAGCCTGGAATGATTCAAGAAGAAAGGCTGGACTGTTCTGGAGTGGTTAGCAAAGAGTCCAGATCTGAATCCCATCCATAACCGATGGCGAGAGCTGAAAACAGCAGTTGAATCGCTTAAACATTGAACAATTAGTGGGGCAAATTGCTAGTAGAAAGGTGCAGCAAACCCATTGATGGCGTTTATCTTGGCCAAAGGCTGTGCAACCAAGTACTTGCTCCGAGGTGCCAATAATTTTGTCCATGCCATGTCTTTATTTTCTAAAGAATTATTTTTAAACTTAAGTTTACAATAATGACATTTGTTCTCTAATGTTGAAAATCCAATTGCAAGGTGTGGTGACCCAAATGTTTTTTTTATTTAAACTTATTTTAGAAGAAATAGGGAACTATTTAAGAAAAGTGCAAGGGTGCCAATATATTTGGCCGCAACTGTACATCTTCTGTGCAGGGTGTGGTAATACGGGATGAAAGAACTTCATAGGCGTTTGCTTCATTCCATTGATACGCATTCTTTACTTCATGTAGCCTACTGGTTCATTGGATGAGGAGGGGGTCATGAACTCCAAGTCATATGCCTACTGTAGGGACTGGTGTGACATGTCATGGAACCATGCCTCCTGGTGGTTATTGAGGGCATAACAGTTCAAACAACCAACATTTCTTTATACGTTCAAGGCATGTAAAATGTAACATAGGCCATACTCGCTCTGTTGTCATTTCTAATTTGTGAGAGAGTGTGGTTGACATCTGCTGCTTCATGGCATTTCTCTAGTCCAGCCCCTCGTTCATCATGCAGCCTCTAAAAAGAGAGGACGAGAAATGGGTGTGTGTCCGTGTGTCTGGCCTGTCTCTGGAGGATGTAGCAGGTGTTCTCTCATCGTAGCTGTGATCGATCACACAGTCGATCAGGCAGACGGTCAGACCAGCCTCAGACCCGGCCTGGGAAATTACTTTCAGAGTGTGTGTGTGTGTGTGTGTGTGTGTGTGTGTGTGTGTGTGTGTGTGTGTGTGTGTGTGTGTGTGTGTGTGTGTGTGTGTGTGTGTGTGTGTGTGTGCGCGCACGTGCGAGAGACAGAGAGAGAGAGAGAGCGAGAGCGAGAGAGTGTTCCAATGTTCCCTGTCGAAAGAATTCACTGATTCGTAATCCGCTCATTAAACCACGCCTGTGTTTGTATGAGTGAGTCATTGCCTCACGGGAGAATTCAAATGCTGGAGTAAATCTCATTCACAGTTCTCTCCAGTCCTGCTAATGGCTCAGGATTTGAATCCAAGAATAGAGGGACCCGCAACAGCCGTATACATTTGGTAACTGTTATGCCCTCAGGTTTACATCCAGGAAGAAGTACACAAATTATCGATATGTTATCGACAAATTATACAAATGGAGAATACTGTAATACTGTTAACACTGTACTGTAATGTACTCTTCACACACACACACATTCACATGCACACACATTTACAAACTCACCCCACCCCTACACACCTTCCCCCACTAATGCACAGCTAAAGTGCTGAAGTGTGTACTGCAGTAGCCACAGCAGAAGACATGGGGAACCACACACTGCTACTCTCAGCACAGAGAGGCTGCTGAAGATGGAAAAAATAAGTCTCCACTCCAGCCACTCCTGTTATTCATCACCTAGATCAATACACTGGGCCTCGCGAGCCGAGAATAGAAACGGCCTGAGATATAGAACCGCTGCCTTAGGTGAGCAAAAAGAGCTGGGTACTGGCTAGGAGTCTGAGCAGTTGTCCCATCCATCAGCTCTAGATCTATGCTTGGCTTGTCTGCATTACCCTCATTATGAGTTGCAACTGCTCCGTCCGCAGACATACAGGGCTCTTTCTCTCTCTGCCTGTTCTCTCCTATTCGGTTCTATTCCTGTCAGGACACGGATAGAGAGAGCGAGATAGAGGAGGTGTGAGAGGGGGTGGAAGTGAGGGAATAGGTGTGAGATAGTGAAAGGGCCTGACAGTCAGGTCTCATTCTTGTCCCTTCCCCCTTCCCGTCTCTCTGACGCTCTCTCTCTCTCTCTTTACCAATCTCTCGTTTCTGTCATTGCCCGAAACCAGTCAGTGTGCTCATGTTTAGTGCCCCAGTCTAGGGACATGTAGAAGAGGATGAAAAGCAATGCTCAGTAAGACTATAATAAATATGGGATAGGTCTGTTTGTTAGAGTGAGGGTGGAGTGCTTATTGGAAGAGGTCTGGGTTAGTGAACAAGAGTGAACTGTTTTGGTATTTGGTATTTGGTATTGTTTAGTCTTTATCTGAATGATATTTGTAAGACCAACACTATTGTATTGATAGTAATAGCAATAGTGAGCTTCATTTGTAAAGCGCGCACATGACACTTAGTGCACTTCACCCTAACTGCCATGTTACTAGTGTTTACTTTCATGTTCCAGTAGGACTCTGCTTCTACACTGTTGTGGACAGGAGTAAGCAGTGGTAAAGATCCAAACTAGATGGACTCAAGTGGCTCTCACTCCCTAGCAATGAGCTGACCTGTCCTACTACCTGTCTGTCCCGCAGAGGGGGCTGGTGGTAGGAGCTATAGGAGGACAGGTTTGTCGTAATGGCTGGAATGGCATAAATTAAACGTCAAACGTGTGGTTTCCATATGTTTGATGTGTTTGGTACTGTTCCATTGAGGAGCCTGTCCTCCTATATCTCTTCCCACCAGCCTCCTCTGTCGTCCCGCTACCTGTCTGACCCGCTGCAGGCGCTTATGTGTAGACAGAGAGGGTAATCTCAGGCAATGGAAGTGCCTTGTCCACACCTTCACTTAAGCACAGTTTTGTTTGTTTCCTTGAGTGAGTGAGTGAGTGAGTGAGTGAGTGAGTGAGTGAGTGAGTGAGTGAGTGAGTGTGTACAAACATGTCTTTTTTTTTTCTCATTTTTTTTAAAATTTGGCTTTTTTTATTATACAGATAATACAGACAGAACAAGTAGAGGGCAAAACACACAGATCCCCTACCAGATCAAACCCACCCCAACCCTCCAGGTTCCAACAGAACACACACAGATCCCCTACCAGATCAAACCCACCCCAACCCTCCAGGTTCCAACAGAACACACACGGATCCCCTACCAGATCAAACCCACCCCAACCCTCCAGGTTCCAACAGAACACACACGGATCCCCTACCAGATCAAACCCACCCCAACCCCCCATGTTCCAACAGAACACACACAGATCCCCTACCAGATCAAACCCACCCCAACCCTCCAGGTTCCAACAGAACACACACGGATCCCCTACCAGATCAAACCCACCCCAACCCCCCATGCTCCATCAGAACACACACGGATCCCCTACCAGATCAAACCCACCCCAACCCTCCATGTTCCAACAGAACACACACAGATCCCCTACCAGATCAAACCCACCCCAACCCTCCAGGTTCCAACAGAACACACACGGGTCCCCTACCAGATCAAACCCACCCCAACCCTCCAGGTTCCAACAGAACACACACGGATCCCCTACCAGATCAAACCCACCCCAACCCTCCAGGTTCCAACAGAACACACACGGATCCCCTACCAGATCAAACCCACCCCAACCCCCCATGTTCCAACAGAACACACACGGATCCCCTACCAGATCAAACCCACCCCAACCCCCCATGTTCCATCAGGACACACACGGATCCCCTACCAGATCAAACCCACCCCAACCCTCCATGTTCCATCAGGACACACACGGATCCCCTACCAGATCAAACCCACCCCAACCCTCCATGCTCCAACAGAACACACACGGATCCCCTACCAGATCAAACCCACCCCAACCCCCCATGCTCCATCAGGACACACACGGGTCCCCTAGCAAATCCGCATCTTTTTGCCATGGCACCGACAAGCATAGATGAGACCAGGCAGAAACATCCCACAATAGAGACAGCCAAATGACTCAGCAGTTCTCCAAGGCCTCCTGCAATGCTTTTTAGAAGGGAAGATGAAGAAACAGAACACGGAGAAGTAGTAATGATTTATGACCCACAGTAAACACTGTTTCAAAGCATAATGGAAAGAAACCCATGAGAAACCCATGTGTTCCTACTTATGTGACTCACAGATGATGGTGATGCAGCGTTTTCCCCGTATTTTCTGGAGAATTCGGTTATGACCCTGAGTGAGTTCTTGCGTTGGTTCACCTTAGTGATGATCTAAAGCAGAATCATTCTCCATTATCCAAAAGTAACTGACAAAATGACAACGTAGCTAAATAAAAGTTACAGAAAACCAATGTTTGTTGTACAGTATTGAGCAATATTCTGTGACGTTGAGTGATGAGGGAGTGGGTGACATAAATTGTCCGATTTCTATTCGCTACACACCATAAGTGTCCCAAAAAGAGCTGGGCCTTGTTTGGTTTATAAGGCAGCCAAGTAGTTGTTACCCAGAAGAACATTCTGTTCTCTCTCTCTCTCTCTCTCTCTCTCTCTCTCTCTCTCTCTCTCTCTCTCTCTCTCTCTCTCTCTCTCTCTCTCTCTCTCTCTCTCTCTCTCTCTCTCTCTCTCTCTCTCTCTCTCTCTCTCTCTCTCTCTCTCTCTCTCTCTCTCTCAGCACTCTGAGAACAGTAAAGTAAACATTCCTTTTACATGGTTAGCCCAAGGCATCATCGGGGAAATGAGTCATCCGCATGAAAATGCACTCTGTGATGTAATAACGTTGATTCAGCGGTATGTGCATACATTTCCCATTCCCACGGTAACTTGTTAGATAATGCATCCCCTAATTCCCCACTCCACCCTAATCGCCTTTCTCTTCTTCTTCATTGCAGAGCTGAAAAAACTGAAGTATTAAGTGAAGACCTGCTACAGGTAAGAGTCAAAAGGAAGTTTTGTTAGTGTGTATTTGTGTGTGTGTGTGCGTGTGTGTGCGTGCATGTGTCTGTGCTTATAATGGCTTAATATAGGCCTACAGAATATGCCTGTTTGTTATGTGTCTGTGAACTGCAAGTATATATACAGTGCTTTCGGAAAGTCTTCAGACCCCTTGACTTTTTCCACATGTTGTTACATTGCAGCCTTATTCTAAAATCGGGTAAATAAATTTTTTACTCATCAATCTACACACAATACCCCACAATGACAAAGCAAAAACAGGTTTTTAGAAAGTTTTGCAAATGTATTAAAAAACTGAAATATTACATTTACATAAGTATTCAGATCCTTTACTCAGTACTATGTTGAAGCACCTTTGGCAGTGATTACAACCTTGAGTCTTCTTGGGTATGACACTACAAGCTTGGCACACCTGTATTTGGGGAGTTTCTCCAATTCTTCTCTGCAGATCCTCTCAAGCTCTGTCAGGTTGGATGGGGAGCGTCACTGCACAGCTATTTTCAGGTCTCTCCAGAGATGTTCAATCGGGTTCAAGTCCGGGCTCTGGCTGGGCCACTCAAGGACATTCAGAAACTTGTCCCGAAGCCACTCCTGCGTTGTCTTGGCTGTGTGCTTAGGGTCGTTGTCCTGTTGGAAGGTGAACCTTCGCCCCCAGTCTGAGGTTCTGAGCGCTCTGGAGCAGGTTTTCATCAAGGATCTCTCTGTACTTTACTCCTTTTATCTTTCCCTCGATCCTGACTAGTCTCCCAGTTCCTGCCGCTGAAAAACATCCCCACAGCATGATGCTACCACCACCATGCTTCACCGTAGAGATGGTGCCAGGTTTTACTCCAGACGTGACGCTTGGCATTCAGGCCAAAGAGTTCAATCTTGGTTTCATCAGACCAGATAATCTTGTTTCTTATGGTCTGAGAGTCCTTTAGGCGCCTTTTGGCAAACTCCAAGCGGGCTGTCATGTGCCTTTTACTGAGGAGTGTCTTCTGTCTGGCCGCTCTACCATAAAGGCCTGATTGGTGGAGTGCTGCAGAAATGGTTGTCCTTCTGGAATATTCTCCCATCTCCACAGAGGAATACTGGAGCTCTGTCAGTGTGACCATCGTGTTCTTGGTCACCTCCCTGACCAAGGCCCTTCTACCCCAATTACTCAGTTTGGCCGGGTGGCCAGTTCTAGGAAGTCTTGGTGGTTCCAAACTTCTTCCATTTAAGAATGATGGAGGCCACTGTGTTCTTTGGGGACCTTCAATGCTGCAGAAATGTTTTGGTACCCTTCTCCAGATCTGTGCCTCGACACAATCCTGTCTCGGAGCTCTAAGATTTTTTTTGCTCTGACATGCACTGTCAGCTATGGGACCTTATATAGACAGCTGTGTGGCTTTCCAAATCATGTCCAATCATTTTAATTTACCACAGGTGGACCCCAATCAAGTTGTAGAAACATATCAAGGGTGATCAATGGAAACAGGATGCACCTGAGCTCAATTTCGAGTCTCATAGCAAATTGTCTCAATACTTATGTAAATATGTTTTTTTCTTAAATATTTAAAAACATGTTTTCACTTTATCGTTATGGGGTATTGTGTGTAGATTGATGAGGAAACAAATTAATTTAATCCATTTTAGAATAAGGCTGTAATGTAACAAAATGTGGGAAAAGGGAAGGTGTCCGAATGCTTTCAGGATGCACTGTACATACCTCTTTTCTGAATGTGAAACTCTAACCCTAAAACAGAGTATGTTTTGTGTGAAATGGGTGTCGAATTACCGAAGGCAAAGTTAATCAGCTCCAAAATGGAACCTCTTTAATTAGAGACAAAGGCTGAACCTCCCCTCTGATTTACTGAGAGAGCCAGACTACAGGCTACAGATGTAGGGTCTTAATTTGATCACCCTGTTGCAGGATTTTACATTTTAAATGTGTAGTGTATTTAAGGTTTAAAAAGTTTGTGATTTCCACTTTGAAATTTCAGACTTGATGTTAGCCTACGAAAAATATATAAACTCTTTAATTAATTATCATCCACATCATCCAGTACATTAATTATCATCCACATTATAATTCACGTTTCCTGTTGCTGCAGGATTATTCTCTTGCTGTAGCAAACTGTCTCAAATTAAGATCCTATATCTGTGTAATACCTTTAGATTAATGAAATCGTCAATGGAGACGACATCGGTTCCACTGGATTGGTTTCTGATGAGTGTAGGGAACACTTAACTATTAAAGAGAAAATGTACAGGATGCACTTATTGCATTCAGATTATCTGTGTGTGTGTGTGTGTGTGTGTGTGTGTGTGTGTGTGTGTGTGTGTGTGTGTGTGTGTGTGTGTGTGTGTGTGTGTGTGTGTGTGTGTGTGTGTGTGTGTGTGTGTGTGTGTGTGTGTGTGTGTGTTTGAGTGTCCGTGTGTATGAAGAGAGATACCCAAATCAGTGAGCCCTGTCCTTCGGTCTGTCCATCAGGTGGAGAAGCGGCTGGAGCTGGTCAAACAGGTGTCCCACAGCACCCACAAGAAGCTGACTGCCTGTCTGCAGGGCCAACAGGGGGTGGATGTGGAGAAAAGGTCTGTCAGATCGCCCTCGGTGAGTCTGCCTGTATTTTCCCTGTTCCTTCTTGTAATGCTGACATTGAGATGATACATTTCCAGGGGAGTGTTACATGTTCTCCTGTTCTATTTCCTGTGTAGAAAAAGCTGCCCCTTACAACGCTAGCGCAATGCCTGGTGGAGGGAGCTGCAGTGTTGGGCGACGACTCACTATTGGGGTGAGGACACGCATGCACACTCACACACAAACAGTAATTCACGCACACACACAGTAATCTCCTTAATTACCGATTGATCATCTGCCACATCTGTCACAGGATGTATTAAAGAGGGATGATCCATGATCAACAGCAGAGTAAACGATCAGCCATCAGCTCATTTCAATAGCATATGACACTTTTTTATGCATTATTGGGATAGCACATACGGTAATGATTTGAAGTGACACAAGGGCTTGTTCTGGTTTGAGTTCTGATTGGCTATGCGCTGCTTTCTCTGGCCTCTCATTGGCCGGTTGCAGGAAGATGCTAAAACTGTGTGGCGAGACACAGGAGAAGATGGCTCAAGAGCTCATCCTGTTTGAGTTCACCATTGACAGAGACGTGGTGGAACCCCTGTACGAACTAGCCGAGGTACAGTAGACCAGAGCAATCATGATCTTTACCACGGTCAGAGAGAGTACACCACCTCAAATTTACCACACCTGCAAAGCTATTGCACAAGCTGGAGAACAGAATTATTGTAATTGATAAAATGATGATCAGTTTAACAGGCAAGTAAAGCGCCTCTGACATTGCAGTGTCTGTCTCCGTTCAATCTCTCACACTACAGAACAAACCAGAGTAAAGAGTATTTGTTTTATTGTGATGTGATTTCCCTCAGGTGGAAATCCCCAACATCCAGAAACAAAGGAAACAATTAGCAAAACTGGTTCTGGACATGGATTCGGCACGCACAAGGTAAGAGCTGCTCACTGACACTGCCTGAGTCTGTCTGTGTGCGTTTCAAGGTGTCTCTGTGTGTGTGAAAATGGTGCGTGATTTTGCTGTGTGTCCAGACAGGAAGAAACTTAACCCCCTGTGAAGGGATCTCGTTACAGCGTTTCACGTGAATGTCATTGTTGGATTGCCCGTACTGTACAGTGAGGATCTAGGCATGGCTACATTCTCCACCCCTACCATGAACAAGTGGGGAGGATAGAGAGTGAGAGAGAGGAAGGCAGACAGACACAGACAGACAGACAGACAGACAGACAGACAGACAGACAGACAGACAGACAGACAGACAGACAGACAGACAGACAGACAGACAGGTGGACGAATGGACAGACACAGAAGTCAACAAGTTTTGGGACGCAGCGGGTGTCTATATGTATGCATAGGATGTGTAACCCCCCCGGTTCTCCCTCCATCCATCAGGTTCCACCAGTCCTCCAAATCGGGTATGTCCAGCAACGTGCAGCCAGGGGCCAAGGGCGAGCACCTCAGGGAAGAGATGGAAGAGGCAGCCAATCGAATGGAGATCTGTCGAGTCAGTCTACATCTCCTTTTTTCTCGCTCACGTCCTCTTTCTCACTTGCCTCAAGATGTTTTCTCTGAAATCTCTCTTTGTTTTCTGAAGTTAAACTTTTGTATTTTTCCAGGATCAATTATCAGCAGACATGTACAATTTTGTGGCCAAAGAAATCGACTATGCAAGCTACTTTCAGGCAGTAAGTACTCTAATCTCTAATCACGCTCACTACTGTATGTCTTCATTGAGGTACAGCTTGAACATACACTAATCTCTCTCCCTCTCTTTTTCTTTCTCTCACTCTCCCTCTCCCTCCCTCTCCATCTCTCTCTCTCTCCCTCTCTCTCTCTCGCTCTCCCTCTCCATCTCTCTCTGTCTCTAGTTGATAGAGGTGCAGGCACAGTACCACAGGAAGTCGTTAGAGCTCCTCCAGAATATTCTGCCTCAGATTAAAGCCCACCAGGGTGAGTCTGTCTGCCCAGCGCCCAGCGCCCACCCAGCCCTCACTCATTATTACACACATACAGTATTATACCATCTCTTTCCAACTTCAACCCTGCAGTAGGAGCATTGGTGCACATCTTCTCTATATTCATCAGGGTTGGGGTCAATTCCATTTCAATTCAGTCAGTTCTGAAGATACATTGATTTTCTTTATTTTTTAATGAAGTGAAGACGTTTCAATTCATGAATGGAATTTCTATTAACTCCCTGAATTGCTGTAGTTTAAATGGAACTGAACCCAACCCTGATATTCATAGCTACTGTATGCTATTAGTTTCCTTTTGACATATCCATCATTATAGGAACCAAGGGCGTATATCAAGTAAGTTAAAGTCAACAGGGGCTGCACCGAGGCTCTAGTGTATTTGAGGTAATGTTATGCCTTAGTAATAACCTGATTAACCTGCTGACTGTGTAACCTTGGTGCTGTGTGTGTGTGTGTTGGGGTTGACAGAGACCTGGGTGGAGAAGCCGTGCTATGGGAAACCCTTAGAGGAGCACCTAGCCCTCAGCGGGCGGGATATTGCCTTTCCTATCGAAGCCTGTGTCACCATGCTGCTGGAGTGTGGCATGCAGGAAGAGGTCGGTGTGTATTTCACCCTATCGCTATGTTTTCCGGTTACCAAGTGACAACGTACTGATTAGCCTAACCTCCTGTGTTCCTGTCCCATTCCAGGGCCTGTTCAGAGTAGCGCCGTCTGCGTCCAAACTGAAGAAGCTCAAGGCGTCTCTAGACTGCGGGGTGATGGACGTACAGGAGTATTCTGTAGACCCTCACGCCATCGCAGGTGAATTGGCAAACCCCCCCCCCCCCCCCCCAACCCCCCTCTCCCTGTCACTCTGCATCTGTTACCATGACAACTGATATGGTCACGGAAACCTTCCCCTAGTCTGTTTGGGTTATCAAGGGCTCCCTGTCAACCTACGAACAACTTAGGTCTTATGCACAGCCTTGTTGTGATCCTGGCTGTGCCAGAATCTGAATATACGACCATGTGAATAGAAACCTGAGTGAGCCTTGGAAAATAATTATCTCTGAATCCTCTTCCATGTTTATTTCTAACGATTCCATGTTAAACAGGCTGATACACAGAGCCTGCACCAAAAGGAAAGCTAATTTGCGACCCTCTCCTGAGGTTAGGGTAGTGTCAAGGTGGATTCACGTCACCCAGTCCAAACACATCAGAATCAAGTCAACACAGCTAATAAAAGATGCTCCCTGCAGGGATTCAAACTGCTCTGCATTGAATGTGATTATCTAGTAGTGCAAATAGACACACACACAGGTGTGCCTGCACACACACATACACGCAGAAGAGTGGCACAGCTGTCGTGGTTTCCTCCACACCGTCAAAATGCGAGGGATACTAGGACGTCCTCATCCCGTACAACACATGAGAAATAGTTACAGTAGAGATACACACTCTCTCCTTCCCCCTATTTCTCCTTCTTTCTGTGTCTGGCAGTGTTTTCTGATGCATTTCATCTTTTGGCACCGCTGTCTTTAGGCCTAAACAGTAGCTGTATAATCCTTCTTACTTTCTCATTTTATCTCTCCCTCTCATTTTCAGCACACACTCTCCCAGTCCTCTCGCTTTATCCCTCTTTCTCTCACTCACCCTCCTCTTGTCTTATCCCGACAGGTGCTTTGAAATCCTACCTACGGGAACTCCCTGAGCCACTGATGACCTTTGAACTTTACGACGAATGGATTCAAGCTTCCAAGTCAGTATCTGCTTATAATGATGCCGGAATTAGTTGATGTTTATTCATTGTGTTGGATTCGTACGCCATGCTGGTCATTTTTTTATTCACTTTAAAAGGATGAGATCATTGGAAAGGGAGTTTCTCTTTTACACTGAGTTGTTATTTTGTGGTTCGTCTGGCAGCATTCAAGACCAAGACAAGAGACTCCAAGCCCTCCTCACAGCCTGCGAGAAACTACCCCTGGCCAACGGCAACAACTTCAAGTGAGTCGCCATCTCTGTTTCGCTCTTTCGCTCTCCTCTGTCCCGCTTCCATTTCACTCTGGTCTTTCCTGGACTTGCCTGACCATTCAATTATTTCAGTTTCCATCACCTTTCACCGTTTTCATCCCTCACTGCTCTTTTCACATCAGCAGAGGCATTTAACCGAGGAATCATAGCTTTCAAGCAGCCAGTACTGGGTGTTTTTTTGTAATTTTTTTTATATCAAAAGGAGAAGTGGGAGTGGGGGAGTGTAAGAAAGGTGAAATAGAATCAAAAGGCTGACAGACTGCAGTGCATGTCAGCGTCTTCATTGAATCTCACAAATAGGCTTATCTTTAGGTTGTCTTCTTTTGCGAAACACCTGTCAAAGCTGTCCTTATCATAGCCCAATTGAAAAGAGCTGCCTGGGGTTCTGTCTGAGCAATCTGTTCATTTCAGGATGAGCACGAAAACCTCAATCTCTGTGATTCAGAGATTTGTCAGCCAATGCGGTATACAGTACATAAATGACTATGTATAGTTAGTTGAAAATATAAATGTATAGTTAGTTCACTGTTTATTTGTTTTCTTTCAGGTATTTAATCAAATTCCTCGCCAAGTTGGATGACTACCAGGACGAAAATAAAATGACCCCTGGGAATATTGCAATTGTCTTGGGCCCCAACCTGCTGTGGACAACGCAGGAAGGGTAGGACTTAACCTCTCTCTACCACACCATACCTTTTTAAAAGCAATGCCTGGTCATTGGTTGCGACTTAAAGAGAAAAATACTCCTTAGTCATTTCCATATATCTTTAACCTTTATATCTCTTGACTTTTATCGTCATGTTAATGGTCAGTTCTCGAACATCATGAAAATGCAGAAAACTGTCCAAATTAAATAATACTCATATCTCAAGGTTCAAGTGAATCATTTCCAGTACAGTTATATCCCTCTCCATCAAACTAAACTATCTCCTTCATATCTCTTCCTCTCTCTCCCAACCAGGAACATTACCGAGATGATGACCACTGTGTCCCTGCAGATCGTAGGCATCATTGAGCCCATCATCCAGCACGCTGACTGGTTCTTCCCTGGAGGTGAGGGAAACACAGTGTCTGTTCAGCCTCCATCAGGCACAACCGCCTCCATCATCCATTAGGGGTTAATACCATTGCTTTATTATCCTTGTATCGCCCTCTGCAAGGGAGCAAGTGGAGTCGAGCGTCAGCTCTCACAGACACAGTATGACAGCCAGTCACCGACCTTAGGAGACATTATTCACAATTTTAAGAGTCAGTTCTTACAACAGGATACCTGTGAATTGTCACAGAAGTAATCGCCTGACCTATCTCCTTCCTCTCTCTCAGAGATTGAGTTTAATGTCACAGGAAACTATGGCAGCCCAGTCCACACCAATCACAACGCCAACTACAGCTCCATGCCGTCTCCAGATATGGACCATTCAGATCGCAAGCACAATGATCAGAGCCGACGTCCACTCAGTGTGGCCACCGATAATATGATGCTGGAGTTCTATAAGAAGGATGGGTAAGAAGATCCAACTCTTGTTGCCCCATATCTTACCCTATCTTACCATATCTTACCCTCCACATCGCTCCCAAATCCTCTCTCTCTCTGAAGTCAACTACCTAACTGCTTGTCTTCCCTCCTTGTCCTCGCTGAAAACTATTTTCTGGAACATGAACCATACCACTGAGCACACACTGGTTGAATCAACTTGTGTGTCCACTTAATTTCAATTAAATTACGTTGAACCAACGTGGAATAGACATTGAATTGACATCTGTGCCCAGTGGGATTGGACATCAAATATTATTATTGATATTATTGGTTATTACAGCACAGTTCAGAATAAAGGATTTGCGTGAGCAATGGGTAATGGTTGACTAGCAACGTATTTTTGTGTTTTGTGAAGATGTATGGCATAGCAGATCTGGATTTAAATACTATTTAAGGTATTTCAATAATTTTCACGTACATTTCAAATAAGTATTTTGATAAGTAGTTGAATATTTGAAAAAGTATTTGGAAGTTCACTTAGAAAGTATTGCTATGTATTTGAGAATACTCAAATACACAGAAAAGTTTTTTTTCAAATACAGATATTTAAGTACTCCCATGCATTTGAACCCAGGTCTGTTTGGTCCTAGGGATATTTGACATGTATTTGGAAGCAAGTATTTGGAAATAGTTTCAAATAATATTTACGGGAATTTGTTTTAAAAATACTGTCACGCTGGTATAAATGATTTGGGAGACAGGCGCAGGAATGCGTAACAGTTTTTTTTATTAAGCCCCAAATTATGGCGTTGTCACGATCGCGTTGACATGAACGAGAGGACCAAGGCGCAACATGATTTGAATACATCTTCTTTTAATAACAACGACGAAGATGAACACGACACACTTATACAACACTAACGAAAACAACAAACGATCGTGAAAAAACTTCAAACGTAAGTGCACACACAAACTCACTTACGTCGACATATACACAAACAATGACCCACAAACAGCTAAAGCCTATGGCAGCCTTAAATATGGCTCCCAATTAGAGACAACCGAAATCAGCTGTCTCTAATTGAGAACCCATTCCGGCCACCATAGACTTTCCTAGAACTACACCCAACATAGACACAGCTAGACACATACACTCAACACAAAACCATAAACTACAACAAACACCCCCTCTACCATATAATACCCCAAAATACACACATACCCCATGTCACACCCTGACCTAACTAAAATAATAAATAAAACAAATAATACTAAGGCCAGGGCGTGACATAACCCCCCCCTTAAGGTGCGAACTCCGGACGCACCAGCACATAGTCTAGGGGAGGGTCTGGGTGGGCTTCCTTCCACGGCGGCGGCTCCGGCACTGGTCGTGGTCCCCACCCCACCATAGTCATAAGGGGCAGCACCGGGATAAGGGGCAGCACCGGGATAAGGGGCAGCACCGGGATAAGGGGCAGCACCAGCATAAGGGGCAGCACCAGGATAAGGGGCAACACCAGGATAATGGGCAGATCCTGGCTGGATGACGGCTCCGGCGGATATTGGTTGGACGGCTCATGGTTGGCTGACGGATCCGGACGCTCATGGCTGGCAGACGGATCCGGACGCTCATGGCTGGCTGACAGATTTGGACGCTCATGGCTGGCTGACAGATTTGGACGCTCATGGCTGGCTGACAGATTTGGACGCTCATGGCTGGCTGACGGCTCTGGCAGATCCTGTCTGGTTGGCGGCTCTGGCAGATCCTGTCTGGTTGGCGGCTCTGGCAGATCCTGTCTGGTTGGCGGCTCTGGCAGATCCTGTCTGGTTGGCGGCTCTGGCAGATCCTGTCTGGTTGGCGGCTCTGGCAGATCCTGTCTGGTTGGCGGCTCTGGCAGATCCTGTCTGGTTGGCGGCTCTGGCAGATCCTGTCTGGTTGGCGGCTCTGGCGGATCCTGTCTGGTTGGCGGCTCTAGCGGCTCCTGTCTGGTTGGCGGCTCTAGCGGCTCCTGACTGACGAATGGCTCTAGCGGCTCCTGACTGACTAATGGCTCTGACGGCTCGGGACAGACGGGCGGCTCTAATGGCTCTGGACAGACGGATGGCTCAGACGGCGCTGGGCAGACGGATGGCTCAGACGGCGCTGGGGAGACGGATGGCTCAGACGGCGCTGGGGAGACGGATGGCTCAGACGGCGCTGGGGAGACGGATGGCTCAGACGGCGCTGGGGAGACGGATGGCTCAGACGGCGCTGGGGAGACGGATGGCTCAGACGGCGCTGGGCAGACGGATGGCTCAGACGGCGCTGGGCAGACGGATGGCTCAGACGGCGCTGGGCAGACGGATGGCTCAGACGGCGCTGGGCAGACGGATGGCTCAGACGGCGCTGGGGAGACGGATGGCTCAGACGGCGCTGGGGAGACGGATGGCTCAGACGGCGCTGGGGAGACGGATGGCTCAGACGGCGCTGGGGAGACGGATGGCTCAGACGGCGCTGGGGAGACGGATGGCTCTGGCCGGATGAGGCGCACTGTAGGCCTGGTGCGTGGTGCCGGAACTGGAGGCACCGGGCTAAAGGAACGCACTTTCAGGCTAGTGCGGGGAGAAGGAACAAGGCATACTGGACCCTGGGGACGCACATTAGGCCTAGTGCGTGGGGCCGGAACTGGTGGTACCGGACTGGGGACACGCATCTCAGGGCTAGTGCGGGGAGCAGCAACAGGATGCACAGGACTCTGGAGACGCACAGGAGGCTTAGTGCGTGGTGCCAGAATTGGTGGTACCGTGCTGGAGACACGCACCATAGGACGAGTGCGTGGAGGAGGAACAGGGCTCTGGAGACACACTGGAAGCCTGTTACGTGGTGTAGGCACTGGTGGAACTGAACTGGGGCGGGAAGGTGGCGCCGGAAATACCGGACCGTGCAGGCGTACTGGTTCCCTTGAACACCGAGCCTGCCCAACCTTACCTGGTTGAATGCTCCCCGTCGCCCGACCAGTGCGGAAAGGTGGAATAACCCGCACCGGGCTATGTAGGCGAACCGGGGACACCATGCGTAAGGCTGGTGCCATGTATACCGGCCCGAGGAGACGCACTGGAGACCAGACGCGTTGAGCCGGTATCATGGCACCTGGCTCAATGCCCAATCTAGCCCTACCAGTGCGGGAAGGTGGAATAACCCGCACTGGGCTATGAACACGTACAGGAGACACCGTGCGCTCTACTGCGTAACACGGTGTCCGCCCGTACTCCAGCTCTCCACGGTTAGCCTGGGAAGTGGGCGCAGGTCTCCTACCTGCCCTCGGCCCACTACCTCTTAGCCTCCCCCCAGGAAATTTTTTGGGCTGACTCACAGGCTTCCTACCGCGTCGTCGTGCTGCCTCCATTCGCCGGTATCCCTCCTCACACTGCGCCAGAGAATCCCAGGCTGGCTCCGGCACTCGCCCTGGGTCGATCGCCCACCTGTCGATCTCCTCCCACGTAGTGTAGTCCAGATTACGCTCCCATTTCCATTCCTCTTTGTGCTGCTCCTGTTGCCGCTGGTCATGTTGCTTGATCCGGTATTGGTGGGTCATTCTGTCACGATCGCGTTGACATGAACGAGAGGACCAAGGCGCAACATGATTTGAATACATCTTCTTTTAATAACAACGACGAAGATGAACACGACACACTTATACAACACTAACGAAAACAACAAACGATCGTGAAAAAACTTCAAACGTAAGTGCACACACAAACTCACTTACGTCGACATATACACAAACAATGACCCACAAACAGCTAAAGCCTATGGCAGCCTTAAATATGGCTCCCAATTAGAGACAACCGAAATCAGCTGTCTCTAATTGAGAACCCATTCCGGCCACCATAGACTTTCCTAGAACTACACCCAACATAGACACAGCTAGACACATACACTCAACACAAAACCATAAACTACAACAAACACCCCCTCTACCATATAATACCCCAAAATACACACATACCCCATGTCACACCCTGACCTAACTAAAATAATAAATAAAACAAATAATACTAAGGCCAGGGCGTGACAGGCGTGCCGTGTAAAGGCACGGGGACGAAGACCAAACAAACACGTGACAAAAACACAGGAAATAAATACACATGCACACAATGATTAACGCACGGGACGAGACCCGTAATCATCTGCGCAATCCACAAGGACACGAAAGCCCAAATCACACAGCACAGGTACTCACACGCACCAACGGACATTGTAAAAATAATCAACAGGACACTGGTAAACCAAGGACACCCTTATACAATTACTAATCACTGGGAATAGGGGCCAGGTGTGCGTAATGAAAGTTCCGGAGGGATCCATGACAAATACTCTTAAATACTTCAAACAGAAGTAGTTGATTCTGCCAAATTATTTGAAAATACTCAAATACACAGAAAATAAGTATTTCAAATACACATACTTAAATAAGCATGTATTTGAACCCAGATCTGTGCCATAGAAATGGCATAATGTCATCTTTCTATGTGAATAGTTTTTCTTCATAAGATCATACAAGGCTGTATAGTCTTTTTAAGTGAGCTAAGTAAAAAGTTTTGTCTGGGTATGAGAATGGCGGAGAGAATATCACAGAATTCTTCTTCATCTCAGGTGAGAGAGAGAGAGATAACTAGTGAGATAGAGAGAGAGAGATGTGCACTGTAAGAGATAGGCAGTCAGAGAGCAGGGAGCTCAGAGAAAGAGGTTGGTCCTTGGTGATGAGTGGTGCTGTAAGCAGTTCTTGTGCTCTGTGGAGGATTAGTTTCAAGTCAATCATGTTCTCACTCTCTCTTTTCAAATGACCTCTCTGTCTTATCGGTCCCTGTCAGCAGAGCAGACCGTCTGAGCCCCTCAGCTCTGGGACCACACAATAATCCCAGCTAATTAAACATGTCCAGGACTGCATAGGGACCAATCAATAGAGCTCTGCTCTCATTAGAAACACCCACCCCTTCAGATAGAGCAGGATCAGGTCAAGGAGCATTCTGCTCCTTAGTACAAGCTGACACCAATGAGGAAGTAGCATTCCCAGCTTTGATTCCTTTTCTTTTGTGTCCATATTCAAGTCCATGAAGGCAGGTTGATACCTCTGTTATGGTCTTCATTCATTCGGGGCCTTTCTCCAAAGCACTATGGGTGATGTGTCATGCCATGTCCTTGACCGTGTCTTTGTGTGTGCGATTGTCATTGATTGAAGAAATATCTGAATACTACGTATCCTTTAGCTATCCATAGTTGTACTTGCTCTTTTTATAGTAAACGAGTACATTAACCACTGCTGCAAGTTACTTCCTATATTTTGGTGTTATTTTGGGGTATTTTTACGTCCATGGGGAAATGTTGCCCTAATTAGCTCTAAACTAAGTGATAATTGGCTCACCGGTAGGACATGCTTGGAGCTCTTTTGGGAAGGACCATCTTCACCCCTCAAATCCCTCTACTCATTACTCTCAGCATGACTTCCATCCCCCACAACACTCTGCAATCCAAACCTGAAGGCTTGACCTGCTGCTTCTCCATCTTGGATCCAACCCCTGACCGACTGCCCCCGCAGTTGCTTTGCTTTAGTGTTGCTGTGAATCAGTTAATGGAGTTTCTCATGATCCTTACCCTTTATTGTGATGTTTTTGTCCTACCAAGCAGCGTTAGGAAAATTCAAAGGTACTGTACTTACTCTTCCTCCTGCCTGTATCTCCTCTCTGTTCACTCTTGTCTGAACTGCCTGTGGAGAGAATGCCTCTCTCTGTCATCATTTGTCTGTCAGTATTCCAGTCGCAATTATTCTCTCGTCCTGACACACTTCTAATCGTATAGTGCAATGCTCCTTACAGAGTGCTGCTGACAGACAGTGCTGCCAAATAAGTTCCCGTGTGAACAATGTTCTCACACTGTGTGTGGTTTGTTTACTTCAAATGCATTTTTGTGCGATGTCTGGTGTCAGATGATTCCTCTGATTGCTTGACAAGTACAACCGACAATAACAGGTTCAAATAGTTGTTTGTCACACAGAGACCAACCATACATACACCCTCACTGTGACACATTATTACAAAGGTTTCCTTTCCCTAGTGTTTCTACTTCATATAGTACAGTAAAGACTGTACTGACAATCGTGAGGACTCCAGGATAAGGCTCCCTGAGCTGACCTCTGACCCCTGACCACTGTCTTTGATTGGCTGTGCGTCTCTGTCCCACTGCAGCATGGGGGTCAGGGTGATGGACACTTCTTGGGTGTCGCGCAGGGGCTCGTCGTCAGCGCGTAAAAGCTCCTCCACGCCCCTAGGTGTACAGCCCCCCCTCCCGCCCTCAGACGCTCTCATACCTGAGCAGGGGGAGGTCTCTGCGTCCCCCTCCCCAACCCCTCCTCCCGCTAGCAGTGACCGTGCCAGGTAAGGCTGTCCATTTCCCACACTCCTCGCGTCCTGAAACTGACCCCGACACGGCGTTGTTGTATTCTTTCAGTCTGTTGACGTCTTCTAATTCTCTTTCCCACGTATCATCTTCATCTTTCTGTGAACCGAAGCCCCTCACACCTGTTGCATGTGTTCTCAAACTTGATTTGACCTCGTGACCTCGTGTGTTGTTTTGGTTGTTGTTGTTGTCCTTTAGTCTGATCTTCAGAGTTTCTAGAACCCTTGAAGTTCTTTTTGTGCTTGGTTTTGTTTCATATCCAGGTTGTACCAGAGAGTCATTTTTTTATCCATTACCCATAAAATTGTGAAAATGTGTACCTCATCTCAAAAGTAGCTTGCCAATGCAGCATGTACATGTTTTTCATTTCCATCCATCAGAACAGGTTTCATTAACACTGCTCATGTAAGATTGCAAATAGAGTTTTTCTTGTATTTGTCAAACAGTTTACTAGTTTCAAAACTTGAATGCTGGCCTGAATGAAGGTTTTTCATTTGCTCTTTTATTTTACATTTTTTATTTGCGTTCTCCTTAGACCTCTCCCCTCCCCCTCTTAATGCGACTCTGTTCAACTTTGGTTGACTAATCCCTTCCCAGATACAAAAACCAGCACTTGTTCTCCTTCACCCTACATGAACTGCGGTGGTTATTGAGTGCTCACAAATATGACAGAATGGCCCACTCGACTTGTTCACATATTTTTTTTCATACAACACTTTTCATTCCACTACAAAAACGTGACAATATTGGCCTCTCCCTGACTTAGAACAATTCAATTCCCTGTGAAATCATAAAAATTTGTATCATTGCAGCTCAGATGACGCATCGGACTCCTGTTATGCCTACCCTTCCCCGGAAGAGGAGAGGCCCCCTCCCCCTTACCCCTCTTCCTCCTCTTGCTACCCGCCTCTTCACCATTTCTACCCCCGAGCACCGCAGTGTGCGCGCCCTGTCGCCCCCGGTCCAGAGTCCGTTTCCCCTGGGCCGTCGCCCCCACCTCCCCCCCGCTGGTCTTGCTACAGCCCTCCCCCACTGCCCCCCTCTTCGTGTCCCTCTCCCTCCCCCCAGCAGCTTGATATCAACTCTAACCCCAAGCCCTGCTCCCTGCACCTCCCCAAACAAAGCTCCCTGCACCTCCCCAAACAGAGCTCCCTGGCCGAAGCTCCGCATGCGCCCTCACTGTTAGAAACTAACGTCTCCCCTCTCTACATCAAAACCCCCCTCGTGCTAACCCGACACGACTCGTCCCTCGGTCCCCACCCCCCTAACCTCCCTCTGTCCGCACCTCCTCCGTGGGCCGCCTGTGCCTGTAGCCGAGAGAGAGGAGCCAAGCTGACTAGGTAAATACTACGTCACATCGCCCTGCCCACTCCCAGAGATGGCTCATAATGGCAAAATGAGAGAGGGAAATTAGGAAACAAAGGGGAGAGGGAGAGAGAGGGAGCTCCCTCCAAAGTGCCAACATCCTGTTTTATACATTTTGTTCATTTTCTCGCTTTTGTGCTCAATTTCATGTTTCAAAGGGATATTTATATTTATTTTCTATTGGATCATTCTAGTACCAAACTCTCCTTATTTTATGCAATCCATAACTTTTCATGTTGCCAGGAAATTCTGGAGGATGTTGCCAAGCAACAAAGAATATTAAAAACTCTCAGAGATAGCAGAACATAGTGGACGTTAATTTGTCATTTTAAAGGGGCCCAGTTGGCCTTGGATGTTAGTTGACTAGTTATGTTTCTGAATAGTGACTAAGTGAAAAATATGGATGGGCTGGCATGATTCCTATCCGATCATTGGCTTTCATCAGAATGGGGTCTTTTACATCAACAGCTGTTAGGGATGCCTCATTTGCATAGCTCCACCCTAACTTCAAATCTCTCCAGTCCCGGTCACCCATCCTCATCTGTTGTCAGTGGGCGGGGGGATTTGGAGCTGGGAGAGCTGTCACTCACATCCTATTATAAACTGGTTAGGTTTTGACCTTCAAGCTCTCTACCCATTGGCATTCTGTGTGCATCGTGCCATAAAAGGCAAGAAAAAAATCCATTAAGCCTACTGGCTTGGGCTTGGATTTTTGGTGGGGGCTTTAGCTACACTGCCATATAGCTAGTAGTATACTTGCAGTAGTGAAAGTTGTCAGTTGTCACTCAGATTATCTGACATTGAACGACAGGGATTATCATTTCTATAGATGTCATGACATGTGCAGAAATAAGGTCAATATGTTGAACCTGATTGGCAATTGTTAGCTACATGTGGAAGATTGAGGCCATCTACCCTCAAACTGACAGGTAGTGAACACACACACACACACACACACACACACACACACACACACACACACACACACACACACACACACACACACACACACACACACACACACACACACACACACACACACACACACACACACACACACAACCTGAAGAAGATGTTATGAAGATTACATATTGTTGTTCATATCCCTTTGTCTTCCCCAGTACTCTGAAGAACAATGAGCTGTCTCCAGTGATTGGACAGAAGGGCTTCCAGGGAACGGCACCCTCTGGTGGGCTGTCACAGCACTCTTCTGAACATAGCCCTCACACCCTGAGAAGAGGTACTGATGGAAGTAGTGTGTGTGTGTGTGTGTGTGTGTGTGTGTGTGTGTGTGTGTGTGTGTGTGTGTGTGTGTGTGTGTGTGTGTGTGTGTGTGTGTGTGTGTGTGTGTGTGTGTGTGTGTGTGTGTGTGTGTGTGTGTGTGTGTGTGTGTGTGTGTGTGTGTGAGAGAGAGAGAGAGACCATGCTGTGCACAAGCAGACAGATCGTTTTGTCTTGGCTTGTCACCTCTCAATTAAAATCTGTGTTGCTGCTCTCTCCACAGCTAAGAAGCTGGCCCCCATCCCACCTAAACCCTACTCTCAGTCTGGGGGAATGTCGGACCAGTCTACAGGTCAGCCGTCTCCAGTCAGCCTGTCCCCCACCCCTCCTAGTACCCCCTCCCTGTACGGCTTCAGCTACCCCCAGGGCTACGCCACCATCGGCTCCCCGGGACAGGCCCAGACCGCCACCCCCTCTCTCTCCTCCCCTCCCTCGCTAGCCGGCACCCTCACCAAGGCTAGGCCCACTCCCAAGCCTCCTCGGCAGAGGCCCAGCCTACCCCCGCCGCAGCCCCCCAGCACCCCTGGCTCCAGCCCCCAACCTCTTGAGCACGGTGGCGGCCTTCTGGATGGATTGTCTCCTGGAGAGAGCATGTCCACAGGTAAACGCTTCAATGGAGTTTCAACACCCTAGGAGCCCGCCCATACACTCTCTTCTCTGGTATAGGTGGAATATCTCACTCTCCAGTGTGCCTGCCAGAGTATTAATATGGTTTCTGCAAATGGAATTATTTTGTGTAGTTTGTTAAACTGATAATACTTTTAATCCTTTCATCTGTGTTAAACTGTGGGGAACTCACACAAAAAAAAGGTAAGAAGGTAAAAATATTTTAATCTCTTATCTTGTTCTTCCATTTTTTCAATATTTTTTTTCGACTCCTATTATTGTGTGCCTACAGCGGTATGAGGCGAGTGGTTCAATATGGTCTAAATGTGAGAGGGCCTTTTAGGGTAAGCAGGAGTTCCAGTACTGTACTAAAGCCTCACCCTCCCATCCCTCCAAACAACCAACCGTCCGCCATTCTGGCTCACTGTGGAGCTGCATGGCTCCAGCTTTCTGTATATCAGAGGAGGCTGATGGGAGGAGCTGTAGGTGGATAGGCTCATTGTAATGGCTGGAATGGAATCAATGGAACGGAGTCCAACATGTTGTTTCCATGTGTTTGATGTGTTTGGTACCATTCCATTGATTCCATTCCAGCAATTACAATGAGCCTGTCCTCCTATAGCTCCTCCCACCAGCCTCCCCTGCTGTGTATATATACCTGTATACATGACTTCTCATATGTATATAGCTATATATCTCTGCTGTGTTCAGTCCACCACTAACCCATTTTGTTGGCCTTTGCATGGTGGCTGAGACTGGCGCGATGCATGGCTTGTGGATGTGTCTGAAAGACCGTCCACTGACTCCACTTCACACAGAAGATTGGCGTAATTTTGCTATCACAAGAAGCTTTCTTTACTGTTTTCTCCCCGAAACCATGGCACATCCCACCTCTCCTGTGCGGTGCCAGCTGCCCCTTTGCTTACACACTGCACAGTACCCCCCCCCCCCCCCCCCCCCTCACCCACTGCCACACCCACTGCTGTTCTAGAATTATTCCACTTTCTGTTTCCCAGTCACTGGTTGTTATCCATTTCAGTGTTACACAATGGATGTCATCATTCTCACATGACTGTGAGTTCAAAGACAAAGTAATGACAAGGATAAATGTTTGTGGTGACTGCACTGGATACTGTTGGGGAATTGTCTCTCCGCATGCATTTTGAGGCATTACAAACCTACCCGAACCACTATGTCTGCTAGAAAAGTTGGCGTTACATTACTAACTGACCTGCCTCTTATCTGTCAGTAATTCTCTAGATACACGGATCGTTTTTGAGGATGTGTGTGTAAAACAATAGCTTGGGCTTATGCTGACCTCCCTGCTGTGTACAACACATCATTCAGCATTGCCTTAATCATGTCTAGAATGGCCTTTTCTAAGCAACCACTAACAGTTATTTTCTATGTCTCTCTCTTATTTTCTTCTCTCTTGTCTCTTCTCGTCTCGTGTCGATCTTTGACTGCCCAGACTCTTTCTGCAACCTGGATATCCCCATCATTAACGTAGAACTGGATGGCATCTTTGATGAGCCCAAGATGGCCACCTACAGGAACTCAGTGGCGGTGGTCCGGCCAACCCCTAAGGCAGAGTCAGAGGAAGAGTCTGAGAGCACGGTACTATGACATCACAAGTTTCCACGCCCAGCCCTAACTATTCCAACCTGTCTCCAGGACCCATTCTCTGACCTTTGACCCAATGGGGACTCACTCCAGACCTCACCTCCACCCATAGAGACCAAGTACCAGGCTCAGCCCTGTAAATCAAAGTCCTTCTACAAAAAAATGTAATAGACATGAATACAGAAAATACCTATATCCACATCCAGAGGGTTTCTGGCTGAGACAATGGAGGTAGAAACTTTTGATTCAGAGAAAGGGACCGAACGCTAGGTTTTTATGTTGACTAGATTCCATTGATTCTATCTGGGGGTGCATTCATTTTTAAGGATTTATTTGAAACAATTTTTTTCATTTGTCTTATTTTTGCCTTATTTGAGTCATTTGCAATATTGCCTTTAACTTACAAGACATGAAAACAAGTTGCTTGGTGGAATGGGTTCTCCTCTTGTGAGTGCAGTAGGAAAGGAAGGGGACAGGATATCTCTGATTTCTGCCACCAAGGCTATATCATTCCTTTTGACGCCTAAACCCATTCTTGTACTCTTGAGTTCACTGGCATTCTGGCAACCCCTTGTTCCGTCCTGGCTGAACGTGTACGTGTGTTTGTGATTTGTGTGATGTGTTTGGAAACGTGCTGCATCATTGAGTGGCGAGTTCTGCCATAGTCTGTGAATATAATGGTACTGCACGACCAGTTTGAGCTTGAATTCACAATCACATTCTTCAAAGGGGGGTTTAAGATTACATTTGGCTGTTAGAGGGGAAGTTAAATCAGGATAATATATTATTGACTATTTAAAATGACGGTTTATACTGTACATTTCAGAGTATATGATATTAACAGAGATACAGGAGTTATTATATGAGTCATATAATATAAGAATTCAACCATAGATATACAGATATTCTACTGTATATAGAACTATAAATACGGTATACAGATATTATATAGTCTAGCATGTACTTGACTGTACATTATCATAGGAGAGGCTTGGAGCTCAGTGGGAGAAATCTGCATGTCTATGTTGTAGTAGAGGGAATAGAGCATAGAAACAGAATAAACAGAATACTTATAAATGGATTGCTGAATAGTGAGTATGAGTGGACTTTGCAGGGTGGGACTACAGATGTAGGATCTTAATTTGATAACCCTGTTGCAGGAGAACTTACCTTCAATGTAGGAATTTCTTTAACTTGAAGTGTATTTGAGGTATTAAAAGGCTTCTGAAGTTTGTCATTTCCACTTTGAAATTTCAGACTTGATTTTCTCTTACGAAAAATGTATCAACCCCTACAAAAACGTCCATTAGTTATAATCCACATAATAATTGACATTTCCTGTTGCTGCAGGATTTTTTTCCTGCTGTAGCAAACTGGCTCAAATTAACACCCTTTGTCTGTATACCTCCTCTCTGTGGTCTCTGTAACTCTGTTCATGAGCGCCCTGAGACTTCTCTGGCAAGAGCCTGTCACTGGGGAGCCGGCTCAGCTGTTTGAAAGCAAATATTGGAAACTCTTCTGAGAGTGAGTGTGTATATGGGTGCAGTTCTGTGCCTGTGTGTATGGGTGTTATCCGGAATATAGGTACATTTCTTCTGGTGCTAGAATATATGTTTATATTCTATCATGCAGCGAATGAGAATAGGCTCTCATTGAAAGTATACAGAGGTTTCTGTTTCAGTCCCCCACCACACAATAAAAAAAAACTATACTTTCATGATGAGGAATGTGAAGTATTTCTTATTGTGATGAAAGTATTTACTGTATACCGATGATTACGGTGCAGAGGAGTTGGATTGACATCCACAACACAAAAGACCAATGGTCCAATCTGTTTATCCGGTGCTGGGGTTCAAAGGTGAGGCGCCCGCCCATGACCTATACAAACCTATGACTTTTTCTCCTTAGAAATGTTCCATCCATAACACTGATTATTGCCTGGAAGCCACAACAAACGCTGCTCTTTCATGCTCTTATGTTCAAGTGCTATATATTTTATCCATCACAACACTATTGTAAATACTGACGCCTCTGTATATGTGTGTGTATATAAAACAGGGGGAGAGGATCAAATATATATATTAAGATAAGAAAAATATAAATATTGACTGAAAGTATTTATATATTGACATGTCTGTGTTGTTCTGGTCCTGACCACAATATTGCCAGATTCACACTTAACGAAATGCAGTAAGCTTTGCACGGTTATCAGCCGCAAGCTTTAAATAGTACCATATAACACGGACAAAGATTAAAGGTTAAATCTATTTTCTAGGATTGTTAGTGCAAAGTCATCAGCCTGGAGCTTAATAATATAGTATGTCTGAATGGAAAGTGCTGCATCACTGTGTGTCCCCTCTAGTCTACAGCCTGACCAGTAGAGCTATTGTAAGGGATGTATTTGTGATTGTCAATAGGTAAGTAAAAAGGGGACCACCATCCCTCGGGGCAAAAAACGGTTGAGTCAACCTAGTTATTCCAACCTTACAGTACAGAGTATATTCCCCAGTGTAGAAGACAAATATCCCTCCTCTGAAAGCAATATAGTTCAACGCAATGCTGAGTAGACAGTTCCAGAAGAAAAATGTTGAATTTCAAAATGAATAAAGAAAGTGCAATTACAGTATTTGTGAACAGAGAAACAGAGAAACCTCAAAGATGAAGAGGGTCCCACTCTCTTTAAAATGATTTGATGTTTTTTACAGTTTATATTGATGTTTCATTGCTTTTGTCTTTTGTATCATTACTTGCAACAAATGCCAACCATGGCATATGATTTTGAGGATTCAAAAAATTATAAAATTGACAAAATTGCATTAACATTTTTGAAGGCTGTTCTTACAATTTGTATGTGTTGAAGTGAATGTTCAGTTGTGTCAATCTGGACTTCTGTCTGTGGTGATAATGTGCTGTTCTGTTGCTGTTCTGTAAAAGGGGTTGTCTTTTTTTTATGAAGTGATGGTTTGTACATATTTATTAAACACACAACTTTATTAAAAGCAGAAATCCTGTCTACCAAGGGCAGTTGTTGGTAGGAGAGATTCCTCAGACTATTTCCACTAGCACAGTTTTTCTAAGCATGTCTGTTGAGTTACTGTAAGAGAAAAGGCCTTTTTTAAATGAATAGGTGGAATGTACTGGTGACTATTTGGACTGTTTGCCTCAGGTTGTTTTTAGGGGGAAATCTGTGTTGTGGATGTAGTTTTAACAGGGTGGACAGATGTTTGGTAGTGATGTGAATAGGCTTGGGGGTTATGACTAGACATTGTCCCATGTGTGAAAATCAGCAGCATGCTTTTTCATCATGCTTGTGAAATTTGTCTTATCTTTGGTCCTATTTACCCGTGCTTGTTATATTTATTTTTACATGTGAAAAGAAAAAGGGCCTTGCAATGCAGGTAGAATTATTCAGTTCCGCCCTATGATCAGTTGATCAGTCCACAGTTCCTGTTTTGCATTTTTGTTGAGCTCCAACTTTCCATCCAGTCAATCAACTATTCACTAAGCAGAGTCACATAAATATATGAAGTACTGTACATCTAGAAGCATGGCTTAATAATTGCCAAACTTAATACAACTCGGAGACAATATAGCATCTAACTTTTAGCTTTTTTTGCCTAATGAGTCAGGACAGAATGACAGTGAAACTGAATGGATGACTGGCAGTGTATTTCTTTTTGTCTGTAAACATTGAGTTATTCTCTGAGGATAGCCTTATATGGGCATAAATCAATCCCATTATCCATCAGATGAAAAAACCCTCCTGCTTCATATTAGGCAAAACAAAGATACACCTTTTGTTGGCCAATCAGCCAAGCCTGAATAAATGTGGGATAAAACACACCTGGTTTGCCTCTATGAACATTTGTAAGTTATGACACTGTGGTGCATGCAGCTATTGTTTGGTAAGCAAGTACCTTTTAATTAATCTTTTTGCATAGTTTATGTTCAAGTAATAAATTAACACAAGGGGGCCAAAATAAAATAGGTTGATGCTCCAGAGACATTGTTTTTAGATATAAAGGCCCTACAGTACTATGTCAAACTGCAGTGACATTGGGGACACTGAAATAAAGAGAGGGAACATACTCCCTCCCAGTCACAGAGTGGAACAACTACTGTGGACATGTCCTGTAAGATCAAAAACAATGCTCATCAGAATGTTGAAACTATTAAAAAATGATTTTTTTAAAATGTGTATTTAATCATACCTTATTGTGAGTATGGCGTGGGTGTGACAGTATATACACAGAAAAGACATCCAATGCCAGTTCACATTCAATAAAATATTTATGAAATATTTGCAATATACAACCAAACCTACCCTGCAGTCCCTGTGTATTTTAACACTATATCAAACAATGTATCTTGTTATGTAGTATCCATTGTTGGAGCAAGGACAATTATTTATAGTTGAATGTTTCACACAGTTCAGATGAATGGCAGTTCTCAATAACACATACAAATAACCAGGCATGAACCCTGAAAACAGATTGAGTAGGAAGCACATTCAAATGCCTAGTTGTATCACATCAGAAGTCAGAATTCACATCGAAGTTGCTCAGGTGGAGGCCAAGTACGCTCTGTGGAAATAATATCAAACATGTGAATCATCCTAACTGACATTGTCCACAAAATAAATCCCAATATTAAAGCATAGGCCAGAGACCTTTGACAAGGACAAGAACACGAGACAAAGACAAGGAATAAGATTCAAATGCACAGCAACACATCAAGATCCCTTGCGTACAAAGGAATATACTGTGCCGGAATCAAAATATCCTTCATTCAGAGAGATACAATCCATTCAAAGTCATGCAGATCCAATTTGAGATGATGCATGCAATGTTATTCTCTGGGTTCAAACCACGTGCATTGGTTTCATGCTGACAGACCCATACCTTTGACCTTTTGGCCAAACACTAAACTGTAGTTAGCTGACTGCTTCCAAACACGTGCCCTTAAAACAAATCACAGAACATACAGCATGTGGCAATGTTTAGGTATCAAAGTTATCAGTTAGCGTGAACTATATAACAATCTGAGAACCATTGATTTTCACAGACAATTTCTTAAATTAATTAATGTACTGGAACTTCAATTCACTTCTCAAATTGACTGAACTGTAATGGAGTTAACCCCAACCCTGTTGATGAGTGATTAAAGTCCTGCTCACCAGAGTCCATGAGGATGTGGAGAGGGGTGTGGTAGGCCTGCAGGTACTGCTGGGGGCTCAGAAGGTCTCCTCTAGACAGGAGCTGAACCAGGATATCCTGGGGGACTATCATCTCTGGTACTTCATCCAGAACAGAGCCCGGGGGCATCTTTGACCCCTGTAGAAATACATAGAGTTGATAGAGGCGCCAAAAAATAATGGTCTGTCAGAAATTAGAGATTCCGCTTATGGTATCTAGAGTAGGACAAATTGAATTCAAAAATAGCAGGTGGATCTTCCTTTAAATGAGCCCAGGATATGATAAGTCTCTGTAGTCTAACCGATGCTAATGATAAAACACCTTGGTGGCTTTGAGGAGGTGATTCCCCAGCTTGAGCAGCATAGACAGGGCCGTGCTGACCAGTGTGTCTGTGTCCTCCTCCGGCCCGTCTCTACTCAGCATCCCACCCAGCCTGGGCTGCACATTCAGCACCTTGTAGCTCCACTGCTGGAACAACCTGCTGGGAAGGTCATGTGACATCACCAGGACCCTGGGCGCCTCGATCAGGACACTGTATGACAATGATAGGGACCATGACAACATCAAGACAGCATGTCAAGCAATGTTTATGTCTGGGTTTTAGTCAGCTATATTGAGGCTGGAATGCACATGCTTAACCAGTGGTGTAAAAGTACCCAATTGTCATACTTGAGTAAAAGTAATAGAAAAGGACTCAAGTAAAAGTGAAAGTCACCCAGTAAAATACTACTTGAGTAAAAGTCTAAAAGTATTTGGTTTTAAATATACTTAAGCATCAAAAGTAAATGTAATTTCTAAAATATACTTAATCAAAAATAAAAGTAAAAATAATTTCAAATGTATTATATTAAGCAAACCAGATGGCAAGATTTTCTTGTTTTTGTAGTTTACGCATAGCCAGGGGCACACTCCAACATTCAGACATAATTTACAAACAAAGCATTTGTTTTTAGTGAGTCCGCCAGATCAGATGCAGTAGGGATGACCAGGATATTTTCTCTTTATTAAGTGCGTGAATTTAAATTTTTTCGTAAGAATTAAAAATGTAACGAGTACTTTTGGGTGTCAGGGAAAATGTATGGTGTAGAAAGTACATTATTTTCTTTAGGGATGTAGTGGAGTAAAAGTAAAAGTTGTCAAAAATATAAATAGTAAAGTAAAGTACAGTTACCACAAAAAACTACTTCAGTAGTACTTTAAAGTATTTTTACTTAAGTACTTTACACCACTGTGCATAACCCTCGGGAACTTAGTAGCAGAAGAGATAAAACTATGATATATTGATTCAAATCTGCATAGTAAGATACTCTACCAGTGTGGCCGTTCCTGCATGTCCCTCAGATCCTGCAGCAGAGACACAAGAACCTCGCTGGAGGACTAGCAGAGAAACAAAGAGCATGGTGATTAATGAAAATACCATATCATTATGCTAATCAATAGAAAGATGGGCAATGAAGGTTCACCTCTTATTAAAGTTATTGGCTGAGACTAGTGCCTTGTCGCTGCATTGACGGGGGATTTTGACAGATTTGTATATATTATATGAGTTTCATTAATAGGTGTTACTGGTTAATCTTGTTTACCTCAATGACATGAAGCATGCAGGTTGGGTACAGCAAAAGCAGGCCTGTGATAGCATCACCTTGGTAATACCTCTGCAAGCGCTGGTTCAGTTCTTCGTAGTGTACTGTACAACCAAAGGAGAAAGAATGTACGGTTACTTGCATAACCCCGGTTCACTGATAACAGAGTGAGGTATCTCACTACTGGAAACGCCTTGGTTTGCATGAATAAGCTTTATTGCATCCAATATATTGTATAAGGATCACCCCATAATGTCCTTCCTTTTTCACTCACAGACCTAGGTGTGTCAGCCAGAAAGTGGCCCATAACAAAAGACTTGTTCAAATAACCCCAACTAAGGAGCATCCTAAAGTAATGGAACGGCTTTCCTCTTCCTCTTCATCTGAAGAGGAGGAGCAGGGATTGAACCAATATGCAGCGGATTGTGAAGACATGATTTCTTAAAGAAAAACACGAAAACACGAACTTGACTAATAAACTAACAAAACAACAAACGGTGTAGACAGATCTGGACGACGGACTCACATAACACACGAGAACGCACGAACAGGGAAAAAAGCCTACACATAAATGACACTGAACAAACAAACCCGAAAACAGTCCCGTGTGGTGCAACGACATACACAAACACAGGAGACAATCACCCACAACGAACACTGTGAAAACACCTACCTAAATATGACTCTTAATTAGAGGAACGCCAAACACCTGCCTCTAATTAAGAGCCATACCAGGCAACCCATAAACCAACATAGAAACAGAAAACATAGAATGCCCACCCAACCTCACGTCCTGACCAACTAACACATATAACAAACTAACAGAAATAGGTCAGGAACGTGACAAGTAAAGTAACTTTTTCTGTGAAGAGTATTTGTAGCGGAAGTATGTCCCAACATCATACGTTCATAAACACATCATCAAATCAAATCAAATGTTATTTGTCACACGCGCCGAATACAACAGGTGTAGACCTTACAGTGAAATGCTTACTTACAAGCCCTTAACCAACAATGCTTTAAGAAGTTAAGAAAAAAAAGTGCTAAATAAAAAATAGATAAGTAAAAAATAGAAAATTAAAGTAATATAATTAAACAGCAGCAGTAAAATAACAAGCTAGGCTATATACAGGGGGTACCGGTACAGAGTCAATGTGCACCGGTTAGTCGAGGTAATTGAGGTAATATGTACATGTAGGTAGAGTTAAAGTGACTGGAAAGCATTTTGAACGTTGATTTTGATTTGACCTATCAGCTATAAACAAAATCATGCTCCGTAGGAGAAAGAGAAACCTGAGTCAGTGTACAGGAAGGACCTCTATCAGTGAAATAGTGATGCCTTGTAATCCGCCCTGGAATGCACAATAGCTCTTAAATGTGTTCTACAGTAATGTTTGGCTGACCTCCCAGGTCTTTCCTGTCTGCGAGTTGCTGGGGGAGGCTGGCGACGACTATCAACCGGTGTAACAGGAACTTCTGGAGAGACAGAGAAGAAGGGTATTAAGCTATCTGATGAGTGAGAGAACAGGTATCAAGAATAGACAAATAGCAGTAGGCCTATTGGCCCTACTTAAATAGTTAAGGCTACAAGCCTACCTAACTCTGGATGAGGTGGGTTTGGTTGGGATAGTGATAAGTAAACACATTTGTTGCTCTTCGGTTGTGTGTGTATGTTATTTTGTCTCGACTGAATAAATAAACGATACATAAAAAATACAAATAAAATAATAATGAAAGCAAACCAGCGACCCACTGACCAATCACACAAACAATCAATCAAAGACATAAGCGACCACTTATGTCGCTTATAGCTGGAGCCGGCCCTGCCTATCCTTCCAGGACACTCTTTATACAGTACAAGCTGTTCAAATCATATCGTTTACATTGCAGTACCTTGCAAACAATGTGGACTCTTAGATAAATAAGTAAAGCATTGAACTTGACTCTTGAATATTGTTCCTTTAGCCCTCCCAGACAATGAACTACACAAACCATCTCCTCTTGAGGATTAAAAAGCCGTCTTTGCTTCATATGGCAGTGAAACAAGCTAGTCCCAACATCTTCCTCCTTCTTTTGGTCAAGACTTAGTAGCTGGCTGGATGCCTCCATTTCTTCTCTCTTTCTCTCTCTGTCTGTCTCTCTCTCAGTCAAGTACTGACTGGGGCAGCAGCAGCAGATAGCCCTCCCTTTGTGTTTACCACTTGCATGGTATATCCTGGATACCTACTGTTCCCCCTAGTGCAATAAAGCCAATCCTTCTTCGCTCCGCTGCAGTACACAAGACTGCCAACAGATCCACTGATAACAGACCCAGCCCTATTTGTAAGGGGATGCTCGTACGTAGTAGAATGAGGGAGAAGGCAGGTCCTCCTCGGCCACACACACACACACACACACACACACACACACACACACACACACACACACACACACACACACACACACACACACACACACACACACACACACACACACACACACACACACACACGCACACACACCACAGTCACCCTACCCACCGCCCCTACAGACACTCCACGACACTACCCGCCTATGCTTGGGTACCTTATTTACTCTCTGGATTGCCAGTTGAAGAGGATAAGTCTCTATGACAACGAAACATTCTCCTTTTGTAGTAGAAGGTCCCATTTGAATATGAAATAGGGCCTCATTTGAATGTGAAAGAGGGCCACATAACCAGGCCACACCATAAACACCACAGTGGCAGTTTCACAACACAGGGTACAGGGAGTATTCCAGGTTTGCTTGTTAAAAAATGACTTGCATTGTTATTGCAGGCACCCAGACATCATATCACAGAGATATCTAATAATAAACATATGTTCACACCACTCAATCTATAGGCCTAGGGCCACGGATCACAACTGTGGTGTTATGAGTTCGCATGGAGATCACCCATTTCATGCACTGAGAAGTTTATTTTTCTAGCACTGCGGCACAAAGTGCCAGCACAAACCTTTCTAACGGCCCTGTGGGACTCTTCCAGCTTTGCAAGCAGCGACATTCTGTCTTCAAAGGCGGAGTTCCAGATGGTAAAGGGCGCATTATCAACTTCGTGCGACCTGGAAGCCATTACTGACAATGGATGTTTGGAAGTGTTACTAAGCAACAAATGTGGGGACTGGAATGAGGGGGGAGCAGGAAAAGACTCGGGTTATGCACCTGTGTGTGAGCTGGATTCAAGACAGGTGACTTACCTTCGAGTAAAGCCTTTAATAAAGCCGTAAAAATAAAGTCTATAATAAACAGACGTGTCCAGTTATTAAGTTAGCTAAATGTTTCCCCCCAGAATGTTTTTCAAGAATAGGAGAGTATGACTAGATCACACCCAAAAATCTACCAATTTATTCATCACTCAACAACAATATGATCCTAGTTCGAGATAGCCTGGCAAATGTTTCTTTGTTCATTCTCAGTCAAATACTGTAAGCATTATCATTTTTAAAACGTGTATTTGAAAACGTATATTGCAGCTTTAAACCACCAGATGACGCTAAAACAAAGGTCCACCGATTTGGATGCGCTTGCTCTGCTCATCACGTGCGTGTCTTGCCCTTGTGTAGGCTGCGCGTGAATCACAGCATCAACAGTTTCCTCCAAGCACAGAACCACCAGGCGGGACGACTACGATGGACTGAAAACCATCGAAAGGGGGCGAGACATCGAATGGAAATGTTCAGGTACATCGCAACATGTACTTATCAAATTGTGTATAACGTTGACGCGATGTATCATTGTCTTTATTTGAGTAAAATGCATGAAAATACAATTCCTTCGAATTGATGGGGGTAGTTAGCTAGCTAGCTAGCTAGCTAGCCAAGCGACGCCCGGTGTACCCGAGCTGAGCGGCCACCCATGTTTGACAGCTGACGGTTTGGTTTTGACAGTTAATTTAGGCGTATCTTGTAACTAATGACAGTAAGTTAAATGGCAATGGTCCCCGAGCTACATTATTTGCGATAGATATTTAGATAACGATAGTTTATAATCTCTTAGTTTGAGGGCCAAGGGGCCAGGCTTGAAAACTGAAGACCCTCAAGCAAGGATGATATTCACTGAAACTTGGCTAGAAATACTCAATAATAGTAGTTAAGTTTGATAGCTACGTTACAACAACATATTTGACTGATATAACGTTATTCACCATATAGCCAATTATTTACCAATATTCTGCACCACATTTTGTGATATCATTTTTGCAATGAGGAGAATTTCTCCTTTCAGTATAATGGCAATCTTGTCAGGTAATGCGTGCAGGGTTGCCAGGTCTAGTTAAAATTTCCAGGGCAATTGCAACTCAACCTGCCCCCAAGACTTTAAAACTAGCAACAAGAGGGGAAAAATGTAGTCCTAAAAACTAGATATGAGTGACCTCTGGTTCATTTAGCTATCCCTATGGAAAATAATAGGGTTTTGGAATATAAGTTGAAAATAAGGTCTGAGGTTAACTCATTAACTAATTTATATGTTTTGTTCTATAATAGCAGTCAGTTAACATGACCTTTATGAATTATGAAGCCTTTGTGCTTTTTTTTCATTAAATAAATGCTTCAAAATTCACAAGAAGTTGCGTTAGCTGATGAAGATTATCAAATAGAACAAAACATTATGTTTTCCACAGACCTTATTTTTGCCGTTAATCCAAAAACCCTACAAAAATGCCATTGACTTTCCCCATAGGCTTTGTTCAATGAACCATGGCGGAGTTAGTGCCTACAAAAAGACGCCTTTACTGTTTCTCTCCATGACATGAGGGAGAAGTATGTAGCTAGCTGGTGCTGTTCGTTGTTCTTACATCACTTCTTACAACCCCCCCCCCCCCCCCCCCCCCCCCCTCCGGTCCTCCTCATCACTCACTCACTAACTCTCTTACTCAGCAACAGCCTGTCTCACTGCCTAGTAGTCAGTAGCAGCGGCAGGTAACAGTGAAATGTATAGATTTTATTTTAAAGAGAAATGCCATGGCAACCGCAATGCAATTTAGAAGTAGCCCAAATTTAGAAGTGCCTTGCACAAGGGCACAGCGACAGCTAATTTGTTTTTACCTTGTTGGCTCCGGTATTCAAACCAGCAACCTTTCGGTTACTGACCCAATGCTCTAATCTCAAGGCTACCTGCCACCCTGCTAAAAAATTCAGTTAAACATTTGAAAATTGACTCATCTGACTATTTATGCACGATGACAATGCATGTTAGTAACCTCATTGAGAATGTTTTAATTTAAAAAATGGGTTTAATTAAAAATAATATGAAAAGAAGTGCCTTTTTGGAAGGCTAACCTGTTAGAGACTAGCCAGGTAACATGGCATAAATTATAATGTAGTTAGCCAGCTAGTCAAAGAACCACCGTAAGCTCAACTATCATTGATTAATATTTTGTTAGCTAGTGACGTTAGCAAAACCGCTTGATACGGTACAGGATTTTACTATGGATTATTGATATGGATCTTGGCAGCATCATTTGGTAAGTCTCTGTTATTAACAACCCTACATGTCTGTAGCTAACTCTTCTGAACAGACACATAGCTAGCTTGCATTGACTGCATACTCATTTTTATAGCCAGCTTTTTATAGCCCAGCTAGAAAATAACACATGGAATCATGTAGTAAACAAAAAAGTCTTAAACAAATCCAAATACATTTTAGATTCTTCAAAGTAGCCACCCTTTGCCTTGATGACAGCTTTGCACACTCTTGGCATTCTCTCAACCAGCTTCACCTTGAATGCTTTTCCAGTTTTTTTATGCTGAGCACTTGTTGGCTCCTTTTCCTTCACTCTGCGGTCCAACTCATCCCAAACAATCTCAATTGGGTTGAGGTTGGGTGATTGTGGAGGCCAGGTCATCTGATGCAGCGCTCCATCACTCTCCTTCTAGACCACAGGTGTCAAACTCATTCCACGGGGGGCCGAGTGTCTGCGGGTTTTCGCTCCTCCCTTATACTTGATTGATGAATTAACATCACTAATTAGTTAGGAACTCCCCACACCTGGTTGTCTAGGGCTTTATTGAAAGGAAAAACCAAAAACCTGCAGACACTAGGCCCTCCGTGGAATGAGTTTGACACCCCTGTTCTAGGCCAAATAGCCCTTACACAGCCTGGAAGTGTGTTGGGTCCATGTTGTGTTGAAAAACAAATGATAGTCCCACTAAGCGCAAACTAGATGGGATGGCGTGTCGCTGCAGAATGCTGTGCTAGACATGTTAAGTGTGCCTTGAATTCTAAATAAATCACAGACAGTGTCACCAGCAAAGCATCACACCTCCTCCATGCTTCACGGTGGGAATTACACATGCAGAGATCATCCGTTCACATACTCTGCATCTCACAAAGACACAACGTTTGAACCAAAAATCTCAAATTTGGACTCATTAGACCAAAGATTTCCTCTGTTTCCTAATGTCCATTGCTCGTGTTTCTTGGCCCAAGCAAGTCTCTTCTACTTATTGGTGTCCTTTAGTAGTGGTTTCTTTGCAGTAATTCGACCACAAATTGACAGTTGTGGCTGTTTCGGGTGATGTATTGTTGTCTCTACCTTCTTGCCCTTTGTGCTGTTGTCTGTGCCCAGTAATGTTTGTACCATGTTTTGTCGGGATGCACGATATATCGGTGAGCATATCGGAATCGGACGATTAAAGCTAAAAATGCCAACATCAGCATAGGACCGATGTCTGGTTTAACGCCTGTGCAAAACCGATGTCATAGCTGACGTGCATACCTATATAACGTAAATAGATGGCGTAATGACACCACAAAAAATACAGCGCTACACAGAACAAAAGCAGAAAAATACTAAGCGCACACTTCCAACAACTTGAGTAGTCATTTGAAAGAGTAAGAACATTTCAGCAAGACAACTCAATGGCGAAATCCATCAACGCCAAGATAATGGAATTCATTGCCCTTGACAATCAACCGTCCTCTGTCGTGGATGATGTTGGCTTTTGCCGACTTATCGAGCCCCGGTACACACTATTTTTCAGATGTTGCCCTACCAGAGTTACACAGTATTATTGAAACGTACATCTATGAGCTGCTTGCTATGAGCGTCCACTGCTATTAGCTTCAAGACTGACATTTGGACCAGCGATGTTGGACCCATGAGCATGCTGAGTCTGACAGCACATTGGGTCGAAGAGTATTTCATGCTAAGGAAAGCCATATTGCATGCTCAAGAATGTGCTGGTTCTCATACCGCTGCTTCCATTTCAATGGCATTTGAGAACATGTTTGAAACTTGGAAACATGAACACACTCCTAGCCCCAGTCGAACAACTGACTCGAGAAATAAGCTAATCAACTGCGTCTGCCCTCTGTCATGGCATTGAAATGCCTGCTCAACAAAACTGCAGACGCAGACCGTGGGGTTAAAACTTACAAAAGTACGCGAGGCTGTGAATAAGTGATTCGGTGGCATTCTCTCTGAGCCTCTACTGTGTTGCCACCATGCTCGATGCTAGGTACAAGGACCGCTACTTTGATGCAGACAAGAAACAGGGTTTACATGAAATGCTACATACACAGTTGGACAAGATGGAAATAGACACTTTCTTGTGGCGGTCCTCATCAGAGCCAGTTTCATCATAGCGCTTGATGGTTTTTGCGACTGCACTTGAAGAAACTAATGATAGACTGTTTCTCTTTGCTTATTTGAGCTGTTCTTTCCATAATATGGACTTGGTCTTTTACCAAATAGGGCTATCTTCTGTATACCAACCCTACTTTGTCACACCACAACTGATTGGCTCAAACGCAATAAGAAGGAAAGAAATTCCACAAATTAACTTTTAACAAGGCACACCTGTTAATTGAAATGCATTCTAGGTGACTACCTCATGAAGCTGGTTGAGACAATGCCAAGAGTGTGCAAAGCTGTCATCAAGGCAAAGGGTGGCTATTTGAAGAATCTCAAATTATAAAATATTTTGATTTGTTTAACACATTTTTTGGTTGCTACATGATTCCATTTGTGTTATTTCATAGTTTTGATGTCTTCACTATTATTCTACAATGTATGAAATAGTAAAAATAAAGAAACCCTTAAATGAGTAGATGTGTCAACTTTTGACTGGTACTGTGTGTATATGTGTGTGTGTGTGTATGTATATATATATACATTTTATTTAACCCCTTTTTGGGTAAGCACAAAACTAACGTCATACTTCCTTTTTGTAAAACAATAATAATAATTTAAAAAACTTCCTTCAGACGAGTCCCAAGAACACCATGTTCGTGAGTCTCCCCTTTTCATAGTAGTCATAATAGTTTGTAGTTCAAACCGTTTGGATGCTACATACAGTTGAAGTCGGAAGTTTACATACACCTTAGCCAAATACATTTAAACTCAGTTCTTCACAATTCCTGACATTTAATCAGAGTAAAAATTCCCTGTCTTAGGTCAGTTAGGATCACCACTTTATTTTAAGAATGTAAATGTCAGAATAATAGTAGAGGAAGATTTATTTCAGCTTTTATTTCTTTCATCACATTCCCAGTGAGTCAGAAGTTTACATACATTAAATTAGTATTTGGTAGCATTGCCTTTAAATTGTTTAACTTGGGTCAAATGTTTTGGGTAGCCTTCCACAAGCTTCCCACAATAAGTTGGTTGAATTCTGGCCCATTTCTCCTGACATAGCTGGTGTAACTCAGTCAGGTTTGTGGGCCTCCTTACTCGAAAAAGCTTTTTCAGTTCTGCCCACAAATTTTCTATAGGATTGAGGTCAGGGCTTTGTGATGGCCACTCCAATACCTTGACTTTGTTGTCGTTAAGCCATTTTGCCACAACTTTGGAAGAATGCTTGGGGTCATTGTCCATTTGGAAGACCCATTTGTGACCAAGCTTTAACTTCCTGACTGATGTCTTGAGAACTTCCTGACTGATGTCTTGAGAACTTCCTGACTGATGTCTTGAGAACTTCCTGACTGATGTCTTGAGAACTTCCTGACTGATGTCTTGAGAACTTCCTGACTGATGTCTTGAGAACTTCCTGACTGATGTCTTGAGAACTTCCTGACTGATGTCTTGAGAACTTCCTGACTGATGTCTTGAGAACTTCCTGACTGATGTCTTGAGAACTTCCTGACTGATGTCTTGAGAATTTCCTGACTGATGTCTTGAGAACTTCCTGACTGATGTCTTGAGAATTTCCTGACTGATGTCTTGAGAATTTCCTGACTGATGTCTTGAGAATTTCCTGACTGATGTCTTGAGATGTTGCTTCAATATATCCACATCATTTTCCTTCCTCATGATGCCATCTATTTTGTGAAGTGCACCAGTCCCTCCTGCAGCAGAGCACCCCCACAACATGATGCTGCCACCCACGTGCTTCACGGTTGGGATGGTGTTCTTCGGCTTGCAAGTCTTCACCTTTTTTCTCCAAACATAACGATGGTCATTATGGCGAAACAGTTTTATTTTTGTTTCATCAGACCAGAGGACATTTCTCCAAAAAGTACGATCTTTGTCCCCGTGTGCAGTTGGAAACCGTAGTCTGGCTTTTTTATGGCGATTTTGGAGCAGTGGCTTCTTCCTTGCTGAGCGGCCTTTCAGGTTATGTCGATATAGGACTTGTTTTACTGTGGATACAGATACTGTTGTACCTGTTTCCTCCAGCAGCTTCACAAGGTCATTTACTGCTGTTCTGGGATTGATTTGCACTTTTTGCACCAAAGTACGTTCATATCTAGGAGACAGAAGGCGTCTCCTTCCTGAGCGGTATGACTGCTGCATGGTCCCATGGTGTTTATACTTGCATACTATTGTTTGTACAGATGAACGTGGTACCTTCAGCCGTTTGGAAATTGCTCCCAAGGATGAACCAGACTTGTGGAGGTCTACAATTATTTTTCTGAGGTCTTGGCTGATTTTCTTTTGATTTTCCCATGATGTCAAGCAAGGAGGCACTGAGTTTGAAGGTAGGCCTTGAAATACATCCACAGGTACACCTCCAATTGACTCAAATTATGTCAATTAGCCTATCAGAAGCTTCGAAAGCCATGACATCATTTTGGGGAATTATCCAAGCTGTTTAAAGGCACAAGTCAACTTTGCGTATGTAAACTTCTGACCCACTGGAATTGTGATACAGTGAATTATAAGTGAAATAATCTGTCTGTAAACAATTGTTGGAATAATTACTTGTGTTATGCACAAAGTAGATGTCCTAACCGACTTGCCAAAACTATAGTTTGTTAACTTCTTATGGCTGCAATCCCGGTAACGATATGACAACAGCCAGTGAAAGTGCAGGGCGCCAATTTCAAAACAGAAATCTCATAATTAAAATTCCTCAAACATACATGTCTTATACCATTTTAAAGGTAATCTTGTTGTTAATCCCACCAAAGTGTCCGATTTCAAATAGGCTTTTCAGCGGAGTCACAAATAGAGATATAATTAATCACTAACCTTTGATCTTCATCAGATGACACTCATAGGACTTCATATTACACAATACATATATGTCTTGTTCGATTAAGTTCATTTTTATATCCAAAAACCTCCGTTTACATTGGCGCCATGTTCAGAAATGCCTCCAAAATATCTGGAAAATTGCAGAGAGCCACGTCAAATAACAGAAATACTCATCATAAACTTTGATGAAAGATACATGTTTTACATAGAATTAAAGATACACTTGTTCTTAATGCAACCGCTGTGTCAGATTTCAAAAAGCTTTACGGCAAAACACAATATTCAATCATCTGAAAACAGCGTTCAGCCACAAAAGCAAGCAAATACAGTTACCCGCCCAAATTGTGCAGTCAACAAAACTCATAAAAAGCATTATAAATCTTCACTTTGCTGATCTTCGTCGGAATGCACTTCCACAATAAATGTTTTTTTTTTTTCGGTAATGTCCATCATTTATGTCCAAATAGCTATTTTTGTCGCGTGTTTGGTATACAAATCCAACGTCAGGGAAGCGCGTTCACTAAAACCTGACGAAATGTCCAAAAGTTCCGTAACAGTCCGTAGAAACATGTTAAACGATGAATCAATCTTTAGAATGTTGTTAACATAAATCTTGAATAACGTTTCAACCGGAGAATTACATTGACTTCAGATGAGCGATGGAACGGAGCTCCCTCTTATGTGAACGCGCATGGTCAAAGAATGGTCACCTCATGGCAGTGGTGACTCATTCCTGTCTCCTTCGGCCCCCCTTCACAGTAGAGTCATCAGACAAAGTTCTACAGACTGTTGACATCTAGTGGAAGTCGTAGGAAGTGAAAACTCATCCATATCTCGCTGTAATTTCAATGGGAGCTTGGTTGGAAATCTACCAGCCTCAGTTTCCACTTCAGATTTTTTTTCAGGTTTTTGCCTGCCATATGAGTTCTGTTATACTCACAGACATAATTCAAACAGTTTTAGAAACTTCAGAGTGTTTTCTATCCAATATTAATACTTTTATGCATATATTAGCAACTATGACTGAGGAGTAGGCCGTTTACTCTGGGCACCTCTGTGCACCTTTCATCCAAGCTACTCAATACTGCCCCTGCAGCCATAAGAAGTTAAGACATTTGTGAAGTGGTTGAAACACTTAAACTAGTTTTAATGACTACAATTTATGTAAACTTCCGACTTCAACTGTACGTTTTCGTGAGAAGACCGATTTTTTTTGTGATGTCTCATGGTCTGGCAAACACCACTCTAGCTCTGCAACCTTTCACCGGCAGATGTGGTGGATTGAGCCGCATCCAATGCAAAAAAAACTCTGTAGCTTAATCTGAGGGATTTATTTTATTTTTTATTTTTATCCCATTTTCTCCCCAATTTTCGTGGTATCCAATCGCTAGTAATTACTATCTTGTCTCATCGCTACAACTCCCGTACGGGCTCGGGAGAGACGAAGGTCGAAAGCCATGCGTCCTCCGAAGCACAACCCAACCAAGCCGCACTGCTTCTTAACACAGCGCGCCTCCAACCCGGAAGCCAGCCGCACCAATGTGTCGGAGGAAACACCGTGTACCTGGCCCCCTTGGTTAGCGGGCACTGCGCCCGGCCTGCCACAGGAGTCGCTGGAGCGCGATGAGACAAAGATATCCCTACCGGCCTAACCCGGACGACGCTATGCCAATTGTGCGTCGCCCCACGGACCTCCCGGTCGCGGCCGGCTGCGACAGAGCCTGGGCGCGAACCCAGAGACTCTGGTGGCGCAGCTAGCACTGCGATGCAGTGCCCTAGACCACTGCGCCACCCGGGAGGCCCCTAATCTGAGGGATTTTGATGGGGATTTTTTTAATTATGTTACTTAGATTGACGCACCTGTGCACCTGTGCGTCAATCACGTTCCACTTTAATAATAGCATGAGTAGTGGCCTTCAAGTAAATCACAGAACAAGCTAGACTACATGGCAAATTGGCAATCCACTGCAGTATTCTGTTCATCCTCCACTGCAGTATTCTGTTCATCCTCCACTGCAGTATTCTGTTCATCCTTGTAGAATTTCTGTACAGAAAATTAAGCTGTTTTACTGCCTCGCTCAAGACTGTCTGACTCAGTCTGGCTCAGTCCTTTGTGGCCATGAAAAGTATTTTATGTCTCTACATTCAATGTAACTTGATGCCAGAGCAGAGGTCAGTCAGTTAGCAACATTTGTTCCCAAGGTTTCTATCAATGCCACTAACTGTACTGCACAACAGAAGTATTGTCCATCTGTCTATTTAGCTAGGCTACCTCTCACTCTTTTCTTGAGTGGTAGGCTATGGGAAATTCCATGGTTACAGAATTATGCTGAGACTGATTTTTTTTTCACTTTAAAAATGTATGCCAAACAAACTATTGATTTCAAAGTTTAACAAACCATACAACTCTATGCACAATGACTACTTTGAACAGTTTACACAGTGCAAAACATTTACTGGAAAACTGAATTATGGTGAAATCTGTTTTATTCTGTAAATAAACTTTATATCTGCACAGTTCTTTTTTTGTTTTTGTAAAATCTTCTGTGGAAATTGTTAAAAGTAGCCCATGTGCATATGGTTTATTAAACTTGGAAATCAAATATTTTGGGGGGGTATACATTTTAAAGTGAACAATCTAGAATTGCCCCTACCTAACACTTGGTTGCCCACTTGTATTAATCGCAGGGCAGAAGGTCAGTGTTAGGGACTTTTTCACAGATCACGTAGCCATTTGCTTTGTCTCATGTTCTAAACTTTTTTAAATTGTTTTTTACTTCACCTTTATTTAACCAGGTAGGCTAGTTGAGAACAAGTTCTCATTTACAGCTGTGACCTGGCCAAGATAAAGCAAAGCAGTACAACAACAAACAAACATACAGTCAATAATACAATAGAAAAGGTCTATATTCAGTGTGTGCAAATGAGGTAGGATAAGGGAGGTAAGGCAATAAATAGGCCATAGTGGCAAAATAATTACAATATAGCAATTAAACACTGGAGTGATAGATGTGCAGAAGATGAGTGTGCAAGTAGAGATACTGGGGTGCAAAGGAGCTAAATAAAATAACAGTATGGGGATGTGGTAGTTGGACGGGCTATTTACAGATGAGCTATGTACAGGTGCAGTGATCTGTGAGCTGCTCTGATATCTGGTGCTTAAAGTTAAGGATCTGATGGAATTGTTGGTTGAAAAAAAACATACTTTTGCTTTGTATTTGCCCTACAAAATATAATAGTATTGACTGAGCTCGTACCTGTAAAACCCAGCGTTTGTTATATCAAAGTTATTTGCCCAGATATTCTCACAACTTCCTTTGCAAATATGTAATGTGACACACACACTGTGAAACTATATTTTGCAATTGTCAATGATTGTCAGCACACTGGCCAATGTGCTAGAAATTCCTCTCTGCTGCTGAGAGATACTGTGCCTTCAGAAAGTATTGACACCCCCTGACTTTTCCCCCTGACTTTAAAATTGATTAAATAGATTTTTCTGGTCACTGGCCTACACACATTTACCCCATAATGTCAAAGTGGAATTTTTTTTTAATTATTTTTTTCCCTAATTTATAAAAAATAGAAAGGTTGAAATGTCTTGAGTCAATAAGTATTCAACCTCTTTCCTATGGCAAGCCTAAGTAAGTTCAGGAGTAAAAATGTGCTTAACAAGTCTCACAAAGTTACATGGACTTACTCTTGTGCAATAATAGTGTTTAACATAACTACCTCATCTCTGTACCCAACACATACAATTTCAAACACAGATTCAACCACAAAGACAAGGGTGGTTCTCCAATGCCTCGCAAAGGGCACTTTGTAGGAAAAAAAACGTGGCAAAGCAATTCACTTTTTGTCCTGAAAGTGTTATGTTTGGGGCAAATCCAATACAACACATTATGGAGTACAGCTCTCCATGCTTTCAAGCATAGTGGTGGCTGCATCATGTTATGGGTGTGCTTGTAATCGTTAAGGACTGGGGAGTTTTTCAAGAGAAAAATAAATGGAATGGCGCTAAGCACAGGCAAAATCCTAGAGGAAAACCTGGTTAATCTGCTTTCTACCAGACACTGGGATATGAATTCCACTTTCAGGAGGAGTAAATTAAAACACAAGGCCAAATCTACACTAGAGTTGCTTACCATGAAGACGGTGAATGTTCCTGAGTGGGCGAGTTAGTTTTGACTTAAATCTACTTAAAAATCTATGGCAAGACCTGAAAATGGTTGTCTTGCAATGATCAACCAATTTGATAGAGCTTGAAGAGTATTGAAAAGAATATTGGGCAGATGTTGTACAATCCAGGTGTAAAGCTCTTAGACTTACCCAGAAAGACTCACAGCTGTAATCGCTGCCAAAGGTCTTTCTACAAAGGTTTGAATCAGGGGTGTGAATACTTAAGTAAGTTTGATATTTCTGGGTTTTATTAGCGAAATGTTTCTTAAAAATGTACTTTGTCATTATGTATTGTGTGTACATGGGTGAGGGGGAAAAATCTATTTAATCCATTTTGAATTCAGGCTGTAAGACAACAAAATGTGGAATAAGTCAAGGGGTAGGAATACTTTCTGAAGACACTGTACCTAGGCTACTTCCTGTGGTGACCATTGTTTACGTTCATCAAAACCCCACATTCATTGCAGAATTGAGAGTGAGTAGAATCTATTTAAAATTCCATTCTAGATTCCACATGTTCATTTGACCTACTACAGTACAGTTACGCCTCGATCACACCGATTAGCGTCATTGCGCAAAATGGTATGCAGCACCATCTGGATATGTTTGCAACAAAAGTTCATCATTCACCTTCTGCTACCATTTCTGTCAAATTTGTCTATGCAAACAGTTTTATGTATACGTTCAATAAATCCAACGTATGCACCACACAGAATGCACTGCAACTGCCTCTGCAACGGAATGCTGCGAGGCAATCACAGCGTTCCATTGGAAATTAATGTACTTCTGGTGTAACAAAATGCAATGACGCTGTCGGTGTGGTCAAGGCGCTAGGCTCTTACATCCTAGGCAACTGATATCAAAGGTGGCAGGTAGCATAGCAGTTAGAGCGTTGGGCCAGTAACCAAAAGGTTGCTAGTTTGAATCCCAGAGCTGACCAGGTAAAAAAATCTGTCAATGTGCCCTTGATCAAGGCACTCAAACCAAATTGCTCCAGGGTTGCCGTTGATAATGGCCGACCCTGGCTGTGACCTCACTCTGCGAGGGTGTCTCAGGGAAGGTTGGGATATGGGACAAATATAAGCACCCACCAAAAACGCTTATTTATTCAAATAATTTCTATTGTCATTCACTTGCAGCCTTTTATCAAATTATTCTACAGCACCCACATAAACCTACTCCGTGAGTGGTTAGGCCTGTATCAACCCATAACGCTGACATTTGATTGGGAGCAATATAGCAGCAGTCTGTTACACAGCAGTCTGTCCCCCCCTCCTCCCCATGGCCTCGGCTCAGGGCTCCGGGCTGGTTTCATATGCAGCGCCTCACCTCCATTCCCTTATCTCTAATTATGGAGTAACTGTGATGAATGGGACTTCGAGTCATACTTTTACCTCAGGGAAATGAGTGTCTCATTTTATACCGCCATCTATTTCACTTTTATCATTGCTATTCACTGCATATATTTCCTTTATGGAGCAGTAGCTGTGGACTTTTCCACATAGTAAGAATAACACTCCAAGGAACTTGCAATAATGAGTTGTTCTCCATGGTCCTTCAGAACATTAAGCTAGTCGTAATTGAACATGCTCAAATGTACTCATTGTATCTTTTACTTTTTTACTTTCGGTTTTGTACACAGAAGAGAGGTTCTATGGCTTTGGCACACAGTGCATAATAAATGATTACTGGACAAGAGTTAAAATTGCTGAGTTGGTCACCATTCCAGTCAGTTATGTGTTTTTTAACTCGATACAGAAGAGAGGGCACTCAACCATTACGCATAAACACACTCTGGCACTCGACTACAACTGTACAGAGAAAGCTTGAGAAGATGTATTGATTGAAAACGACAGAGCAGGGTACTGCATGTCATTCTGTCAGCAGTGTGTCTATTGAAAAATGTCTCCGTGTCACTGATGGATACTCTGTGTACTCTAATCTGGACCTATTCTATGTCCTTTTTGGCTAAATATCTAATGTATCATATTTGCTATGGTGGTTGTTTATTGCCGCTCAACTTTTGTGACCCAACAGTGCTACTGATATATATGATTGTTTTACCATGTGCAGTTGTGTAATAGAACTTGTTTCTATTGATTTTTCAGATCTACATGTATACCATGGACACTGATATGATTCCAAAATTCTCCTCGAAAGACGAGGAGATTAACTTCTGGAAGGCTCTTTCCCTCAAGTACAAGAAAAAGTAAGATCTGCACAAATAATGCCTTTTGTGTTACATTAATGCTATCTCTATGGTCATCATCAGGCTTAACTTTTACTTGAACTCACAAGGAACTCCGAGGTGTTACAGTATGATGTTTGAATCCTGTGGTTTCACTGTGTGCATGGGATCAGAGTAACACTACCTGTACCTGTACTTTAAAATCATGAATACTTCTGAAAGGAAATTCCCCAGACAGACTTGTTACATGGACCTCAAATGGCTTTCATCATTCTGTCATTTTAAAGAGCTGTATTGAATGATAGATCCAGTTTCACCTGTGACAGTCCTTTATGTAAGACCTTGTTAGGAATTTCTTTCAATGCTCCTTTATACTCCCAAAGGCACAGATCTGGTTTCACATTAAAAACAGAAGCCCTAGTATGTCTCTCTCTTCTTATATAGTCTACTGAATGGGATTACGTAATAGCGGTGTTAGATTTATCTTTTCTCATCTGTGAGTGACTGACAGTGGGCAGCAGACCACTCTGCTCCCTGTAATGGAATTATCTCTGGTCTATTTCTCTCAATGAACATCCTCATCACAGAGCATAGGCCTACTGCTGTTTGAAATAAGACTGCTGATAAGATCGCAGTGGGCCACAGACACACCCAGCACTAGGGGAAACTACAACCAGTTATATAAGGGGAATTTCCATGTTAAAGGACCCATGAGCACCAACATGTGAAGTTTATAGGAGCATGCCACATTGGGTGTAAAATTAAAGCTAAAAGTCTATTTTTTTATTATTTTTATAAAGGAATATATATTTTTCAACCATTTTCCCATCCTACAAATTAGGAATAAGCAAAGGCTTTGATTTCTGTTCAAACAGATGGAAAAGGGGGTCTTTTTTTGTTTAACCAGGTAGGCTAGTTGAGAACAAGTTCTCATTTACAACTGCGGCCTGGCCAAGATAAAGCTAAGCAGTGCGACACAAACAACAACACATTGTCTTAGACAACATCTATCAGAAAAAGTCTTAAAGGTATTAGAAAGCACAGTAATGTTGAAGTAAAGACCCCTCCCAACTAATATCAACACTTATATTTAGTTTTGAAGAAATGATTTACCTTTTGTAAGTTTAAGAAACATAGCCTTGTAATTCTGTTTCCAAAAACCCACATCTTTAAGATATTTTCTAAGTTCACAGTAAAGGTAAGTAAAGTAAACAAGTAAAGGTAGACCTACCAATTAGTTAGTGTTTTTACTGATATCAAGTTTGTTTATGAATTATAAAGTGATTAAAACTCGCAATTATGTTATAAAATCGGAATTTAATTGGCTACAGTGGGAAATCAGTCACAAACCACAGTTGGTTCACCTGCTACTTTCCTCCCTTCCACTGGCATACTGTTATGTTCAACTGATTTCAACTGTTTTCTTTCTTGTTCTGTCATCTGGTGGTCAAAGCAAGAGTGAAAACAGTCTGGACAACCTCTCATTCTCCCTCTGCTTCTCTCTCTCTCCCTCTGCTTCTCTCTCTCTCCCTCTGCTTCTCTCTCTCTCCCTCTGCTTCTCTCTCTCTCCCTCTGCTTCTCTCTCTCTCCCTCTGCTTCTCTCTCTCTCTCCCTCTGCTTCTCTCTCTCTCTCCCTCTGCTTCTGCTTCTCCCTCTGCTTCTCTCTCTTGCTCTCTCTCTCTACTTATATTCTCTCTTCTCTCTTAATGTCACTTCTTCTGGCTCTTACTGACACCTACCACCTACCCTCATTCCATTTACCCACTGAGCATTGACTGGCACCGGATGTCCATTGAGGTTGAAAAGTAGTTAAAATTTGGTCAGTCTGCCCTGGCCAGACCAAATCTGAACCAATCATATACGTTTATGTTTCACAAGTTTGCACAGTACAGTAGAGCACAGTATAAAACAGTACAGTTGAGTCAGGGGTCACGTTAATGCAGAATTATCCATTTTTCACACTGAAAAAAAACAAACGCATGAGAATTATCTTGCTGTGTTTTGGGAACACCGATTTTAAAATGCTTGTTATTATAATATCTTCTCGGCATCAGACAAATTTTGTGCTTCATTTGCACTTTTCCATTCGGATGAGAATTCACAAACAGGCATTCTATCAGCAGACAGTGCTCTGACTGATGTGTAGCTACTTGTCTCCGGTACTTTTATCGGTGTAGCCTACCTACTTTTCTCTGATAAAATGCAAGATTAACTTCATGCAAAGCATTAGGAAATGTAGCTGGCTACATTCTTTCTATGGTAAACATTAGAAATATGATGGCCATGCATTGTTTTACCAAAATTAAACATGCTTTTTCATTGTAAGATAATTTACTTGTGTGGCTGTAGCCAAATAGTGTTGCACTTTTGTTGTCATCTGATGAAAATTAAGCCACATTTTCTGCCGAATGTGTTGCACTAATGTATTTTCTGTGATGGAAACTATAGTTGCACTCCCGTAATCACTCTTGAAGCAGAAAAACACTGACTTTCAATATAAAAAGCAGGTGAAATGGTTGACGGTCTGTGTTTTGAAAATGCTGATTTCTGAACTCTAACACAACCCCTGGTAGAGTACAGAACAGTAAAGTAGATTACTGTACTGTAGATTATAGTTCAGTACAGTAGAGCACACTAGCGTAGAGTGTACTGTACTGAAAATATCTGCTGTACTGTGCTGTACTCTGCTGTACTGTGATGTCCTAACTTGTGAAACATAGACGTCTATGATTGGTTCAGATTTGGTCTGGTCCAGACCAACCAAATGTGATCTTGTTTGGAGGCAGAGCTCAAGAGAATAATAGCCAGTGTGTAGAATAATACCCAAATTTGCAAAAGAAGGATGTTGCATATTTCTACCTTTGCGTACCTATTCAGGATACATCACCATGAAGAGAAGGATATTCCTGTCCATAATTATGCATTTCTGTATAGTACAGATCAAAGACCCATGTAGGCCAAATTCCTTCACTGAAATTCCGTTACCGGATGTAAATCCACTTCACTTACTGTAGTTCAATAACCAAAATAGATGTTTTTCCTGACGTCAGTGTCATGTCATAGCTGACACCCTATTCTATCTGCAGACATCTTTGAATCTTAATTCAGAGCAAATATGTAAATTGTTAAAATTAGTCCATGTGCATAGAGTTGTATGATTTTGTTCAACTTTGAAATCAAGGGTTTTTGTTTGGTAACATTTTGAAGTAAAACAAATCTGAGTCTCCGCCTAATTCTATTACTGTGGAATTGCCCTAAGGCTCTCTGGACATTTACACCCAAGGGGATTCAAATCCACTTCCCTTTGTATTGCTCGATTTAAATGTGTTTCTGATGAATTTGTCATGAATTCTGTAGTGAAGCAGTTGTACAATATTCTTCCTTAGTATCAACAATGGATGCTCTTACTTGAGGATTCCCCCAAACTCTGTTGCAAAACATTTTGGGTAGTAAAGTGAGGAGGATGGTCGTGTTCCCTGACAGCTCAAGGATATCCAATAGGGTCATCTGCCTCAAGCTGTTCAAAGACCACGAGGGTGCTGCTGCGTTTGGAATAAACCACAGATGGAGGAAGTGGGCTTTCCCCTTCAAAAACACCACTGCCCCCAGGGTCACAACACAGGACACCCCATAGAAGGACAGTGAGTTCTGTTTGATGGCTTTCCTGGCTCCAGGCTCCCCTTCCACCCTGTCCCGCCAGTCACATGCCTGTAGCGTGCCATTCCGATGGCCCCCGGACACTGACATTTTTAGAGCAGCTGTGTGTATATCCATGGCTGTAGCGGGCGCCGGATACATATTTATATAACCACACTCAACCCCCCCCCCCCCCCCCGAAACACTGTTAAGCTGTGTAACAGTACAAATCCCGTGTGAGCTTTGTTAGCCCAACAAGTCCAACCGTAACGCTGGCACGTTTTTAATTAACGGGAGCTGAGCTAGAGTGGGGTTTGTGAGACAAGGGCTGATCCCGTAAGTTTTTTTTTTTTACAGAAACGTCTGAATGGTTTGAGCTACACAAAACATGCTCTGCCCTAGTCACATACCCACTGTAAACAACCCAACCTCCTGGTTATTTATAGAATATCTACTGGTGCTCTGAGCAACAGACAGTCTGTTTCCGTATGGGGAGGCCAGGGTGGACTAGTGACGAGATGTGTTATCAAACAATGAGGGGAAGTCAAAGGGTTCTTTGATTAGCTGGGTCAAGTGATTCTGATTCAGTTACACTGAACTCACGTTTATTGTCCTACAAGAGGAACATCTTGGCACAGCTCATACATGAATACATAAAACAAATATGAAAACACAGAAGAAACAAACAGTCAGGCATTAATCCTGTGTGGGCTTTGTTAAGCAGTGTAACTGTACAAATCCTGTGTGGGCTTTGTTAACCAAAATGAGTCCCACCGTAACACTGTTTTAGACTTCTAACCCTTTTAAACATTGTGTTTGTGTTACAGACTTCTGGGTTGAACCATTGGGCTTTGTTAAAGGGATAATCCACACCAAACCACTAATCCCTATGTTTAACAGTGTAAAACTGTGGGGGGGGGGTGTAAACCAATGTTTAATTTTGTCGTTGTAACAAGATTGGTAGAATTGTCAATCGTTTTTGGAAATCTGTTGCAGCTCAAGTCTACTCAAACAGGAAGTACCTGTGCTAAGGTCTTAACTTTGGTCTGACCAATCAGAATCCATGCTTCAAGATTTCTTTTGATCACCAGGATTGGGATATGTTCTGGGTAGCCTCAGAGAATAACATCGACGAATACACGGATACGGTGACTGAGTTCATCAGGAAGTGAATAGGAGATGTTGTACCCACTGACTATTAACTTACCCAAACCAGAAACCGTGAACTGAAAGTGCGAACGACCGCATTTAACCATGGCAAGGTGACTGGAAATATGACTGAATACAAACAGTGTAGTTATTCCCTCTGTAAGGCAATCAAACAGGAAAAATGTCAGTACAGAGACAAGGTGGAGTCGCAATTCAACGGCTCAGACACGAGATGTATGTGTCAGGGTCTACAGAAAATCACGGACTACAAAGGGAAACCAGACACGTCACGGGCACCGGCGTCTTGTTTCCCGGCAAGCTAAACACCTTCTTTGCCCACTTTGAGGATAACACAGTGCCCCTGACGCGGTCCGCTACCAAGGACTGTGGGCTCTCTGTGGCCGACGTGAGTAAGACGTCTAAGCGGGTTAACCCTCGCAAGGCTGCCGGCCCAGACGGCATCCCTAGCCGTGGCGGCAGAGCATGCGCAGACCAGCTGGCTGGAGTGGTTACGGACATATTCAATCTCTCCCTATCCCAGACTGCTATCCCCACTTGCTTCAAGATGTTCACCATTGTTCCTGTACCCAAGAAAGCAAAGGTAACTAAACTAAATGACTATCGCCCTGTAGCACTCACTTCTGTCATCATGAAGTGCTTTGAGAGACTAGTCAAGGATCATATCACCTTACCGGCCACCCTAGACCCACTTCCATTTGCTTACCGCCCCAATAGATTCACAGACGATGCAGTCGCCATCGCACTGTACACTGCCATATCCCATCTAGACAAGAGCAATACCTAATGTAAGAATGCTGTTCATTGACTATAGCTCAGCATTTAACACCATAGTACCCTCCCAGGACCCCGAGCCTAATGAGCTTGGTCTGAACCCTGCCCTGTGCAACTGGGTCCTGGACTTCCTGACGGGCGGCCCCCAGGTGGTGAAGGTAGGAAACAACACCTCTGCTTGCTCAGCCCCTCCTGTTCTCCCTGTTCAGCCATGACTGCGTGGCGATGTACGGCTCCAACTCAATCATCAAGTTTGCAGACGACACAACAGAAGTAGGCCTGATTACCAACAATGACGAGACAGCCTACAGAGAGGAGGTGAAGGCCCTGAGAGTGGTGCCAGGAAAATAACCTCTCATTCAATGTCAACTAAACAAAGGAGCTGATCGTGGACTTCAGGAAACAGCAGAGGGAGCACACCCCTATCCACATCGACGGCACTGCAGTGGAGAAAGTGGAAAGCTTCAAGTTCCTCGGCGTACACATCACTGACGATCTGAAATGGTCCACCCACACACAGTGTGGTGAAGGTGAAGGTGAAGGTGAAGAAGGCGCAACAGCGCCTCTTCAACCTCAGGAGGCTGAAGAAATTTGGCTTGGCCCCTAAAACCCTCACAAACCTTTACAGATGCACAATTGAGAGCATCCTGTCGGGCTGTATAACCGTCTGGTACGGCAACTGCACCGCCCGCAACTGAAGGGTTCTCCAGAGGGTGGTGTGGTCTGCCCAACGCATCACCAGGGTGATTTGAAACGCGTACAAATCGTTTGTCCTCGGTTGCGACACTCGCTATTGAGTTTCCATGGCCGAGCAACCACACACAAGCCTAAGATCACCATGCGCACTGCCAAGCGTCGACTGGAGTGGTGTAAAGCTTTCCGCCATTGGAATCTGGAGCAGTGGAAACGCATTCTCTGGAGTGATGAATCACACTTCACCATCTGGCAGTTCAACGGAAGAATCTGAGTTTGGTGGATGCCAGGAGAACACTACCTGCCCCAATACATAGCGCCAACTGCAGAGTTTGGTGGTGGAGGAATAATGGTCTGGGGTTGTTTTTGATGGTTTGGGCTAGGCCCCTTAGTTCCAGTGAAGAGAAATCTCAACGCTACAGCATACAATGACATCCTAGACGATTCTGTTTTTCCAACTTTGTGGCAACAGTTTGGGGAAGGCCCTCTCCTGTTTCCGCATGACAATGCCCCCGTGCACAAAGCAAGGGCCATATAAAAATGGTTTGTCGAGTTCAGTGTGGAAGAACTTGACTGGCCTGCACAGAGCCCTGACCTCAATCCTATCGAACACCTTTGGTATGAATTGGAATGCCGACTGCGAGCCAGGCCTTATTGCCCAACGTCAGTGCCCAAATTCAATAATGCTCTTGTGGCTGAATGGAAGCAGTCCCTGCAGCAATGTTCCAACATCTAGTGGGAAGCCTTCCCAGAAGAGTGGAGGTTGTTATATAAGGGGATCAACTCCATATTTAATGTCCATGATTTTGGAATGAGATGTTTGACGAGCAGGTGTCCACATACTTTTGGTCATGTATTTCACATCGTTTTAGATGGAATGACTGCTTCTTTTGTCACAAACTGAAATTAGGTGAACATTTAGAATTTTTGGAAATGGCAGAGCGATTTCTTCATATTGCACTTTTTTTTAAGCAGTGTAACGGTACAAGTCCTGTGTGGGCTTTGTTAAGCAGTGTAACATGATCTGCACTTTCAATTTCCACCGTTTTAAATTGCCTTAAGACATTTGTATGTTTAAGCACCGACGCAATGAGGGTTTTGTATGTTTTTAGATGAATAAAGAAGATCAAGGATAATATACCATTCAGCACATTAGGCTGCAACACACTTGTGTGCTTTTTATTTATAACTCTTAGAAATTAGAAGGACCCAAGAGTGTATCTAAGTAAATACCAATGGACTGTAAAATAACAATGGTGTAATGGTTTACTAACCACGTCCTCTCCGGTGGTGTCTGCCCTGTCAGTTGCCAGGAGGCCCAGGAGGAGCTGCTGGAGTTTCAGGAGGGCAGCAGAGAGCTGGAGGCAGAGCTGGAAACCCAGCTGGGGCAGGCTGAGCACCGCATGAGAGACCTGCACTCTGAGAACAGCAGGCTCAAGAACGAGGTGGACTCACTCAAGGTACCAAGACGAACACAATGCACTTAAAGGACTGAGTACATATTTTTTGTGCTTGGAATCTGAAACAAATCTTAAACCCTGTGAAGTTGAGTTCCCTGTGAATTTGAATATTACAACCATGAGTTGGTAAGAAAATATTTACGAGGAGCCTTTAGCGTTTATGCTGAAAAAGTATGATGCTCTTCTTTTGACAACCTATGAAAAACTCCATATCCTTGACATAATAAATTGATGACTATTTCAAGTTTGTATCATCATGGCTTGTCCTTTAGTGCTGTCCAGAGAGGAGGCAAGTTGTTGTAGCATGTATCTGTGAGTATCCCAGCGTACATGATATTAAGCAAAATCAGGCATGGTCAACAGTAAAGTAGAGGGTTCTTAGTCAGAAATTAATGTGTAATCTAAATGAGAAATCTCTTTCATATCAGTCAGACAGACAAGGAACTCTTTCCCATTTTTGCTCTGATCACTACTACGGGAAACAGCCTATCAACAATATCATATTTAGAGTTAGCAATGTGGCTAATGTGTTTTGAGTTCCCACTTCCTCAGTTGGTAAATTATGTAGCACATTGCCTAGACTAATATGCACAAAAAACATGCTGGCAAATTAATCCCCCCCAAAATGTGATTATTCTGCATCCTATTATGACATGTTGCACATAAAAATATCCATCATGCATTCCCTAAACATGTTAGATGAAATAACTATTTCAAACATGTTCAGGAAAAAAATGGCTAACTTTCATGTCTTGGCACTTGAAAAAGTCAGTCTAGGGCCCTCCTGCATAGCTACCTTGCTTCAAAGTATAGTGAATTGATATCTTATTCACTTAATGAGGGAATTATTTTATTAAACTTTTTTGGTTGTAGGCTAATGTTGTAACACATCAGGGGAGCTACTGGGTGTGTAGACTTTTGTTCCAGCAACACTCGCCAGATTCATCCTCTCCAAGGTGGCTTAGCAGTTCAGACGTCTTTTCCGTATTGTCTTGTCGTGTCCTGTATATATATATATATTTACACCTTTTCTTCACATATCTTTTATTTATTTTATTATCCAAGAACTCAACTACAAAAGCTTTCCTGCAAAAGCTTTCCTGCAACCCGCTTCACCAATTACAATAAGTAATATTTACCTCAATCTGAAAATCCATCGTGGAAGATAGCCAGGGGCTAATTCAGAAGCTAGCCTGATAGCTAACCAGAAGCTACTCCGATAGCTAGCCAGAAGCTAATCTGTAGCTGCCCCGAAATTAGCCGGTTTGCTAGCTAGCGTTGGTGTTTCAGCTGCCCACGTTTTGCGGTCATCAGCTATTCCTTTAGCTCGATAATCTACCGGCACTTTTGTGCAACGCGACTCGGACCGGAGCATTCCGGGACTTTTTTTCTCCCAGTTTCCCCGGATTCCAACCGCAGGCTCTGGACACTTGCACCTTGATTTCGCAGCTAGCTAGCTGCATACCGTGTGACTATTGGCTTACGTCGACCCCGGAGCAAACTCAAAACATGCTGGAGCTAGCCAGCTGAGGAGTTCCATCACCATCCGGACCCGTTTCTTTTGTTGCTGCTGCAGATACGGAACCCCACCGGGCCTTCACGACTGACTGCCGACGTTATCTGCCCGAGGGATTTATCCAACCGGCAAATCCGTCCCGACGTTACCTGAACGCTCACCTGAGGCCCGCTAATCGTTAGCTGTCCTATCGGCTGCTATCTGAACAAAACCCCACTACACGGAACCTACCGACGGAAACGCACGAGGTATCTACAAACAGACCTCCATCCTATGCTGCTACCGATAGCCATATACCCGGCCAGCTGTCTGGATCGCCACGACCCCAACCAACCTCTACTCACTGGACCCTTACTGATCACTCGATTAAGCATGCCTCTCCTTAATGTAAATATGCCTTGTCCATTGCTGTTCTGGTTAGTGTTTATTGGCTTATTTCACTGTAGAGATTCTAGCCCTGCTCTCTATACCATATCCAACCTATCAGTTCCACCACCCACATATGCGATGACATCACCTGGTTTCAATGATGTTTCTAGAGACAAGATCTCTCTCATCATCACTCAATACCTAGGTTTACCTCCACTGTATTCACATCCTACCATACCTTTGTCTGTACATTATTCCTTTAAACTATTTTATCGCCCCCAGAAACTTCCTTTTACTCTCTGCTCTAGTAGCTCTAGGCGACCAATTCTCATAGCTTTTAGCCGTACCATTATCCTACTTCTCCTCTGTTCCTCTGGTGATGTAGAGGTGAATCCAGGCCCTGCAGTACCTGGCTCCACTCCTATTCCCCAGGCGCTCTCTTTTGATGACTTCTGTAACCGTAATAGCCTTGGCTTCATGCATGTTAACATTAGAAGCCTCCTCCCTAAGTTTGTTTTGTTCACTGCTTTAGCACACTCTACCAACCCGGATGTTTTAGCCGTGTCTGAATCCTGGCTTAGAAAGACCACCAAAAATTCAGACATTTTTATCCCCAATTACAATATTTTCAGACAAGATAGAACGGCCAAAGGGGGCGGTGTTGCAATCTACTGCAAAGACTGCCTGCAGAGTTCTGTTATACTATCCAGGTCTGTTCCCAAACAATTTGAACTTCTACTTTTAAAAATCCACCTCTCTAAAAACAAGTCTCTCACCGTTGCCGCCTGCTATAGACCACCCTCTGCCCCCAGCTGTGCTCTGGACACTATATGTGAACTGATTGCCCCCCATCTATCTTCAGAGCTCGTGCTGCTAGGCGACCTAAATTTGAACATGCTCAACACCCCAGCCACCCTACAATCTAAGCTTGATGCCCTCAATCTCACACAAATTATCAATGAACCTACCAGGTACCACCCCAATTCCGTAAACACGGGTACCCTCATAGATATCATCCTAACAAACTTGCCCTCCAAATACACCTCTGCTGTTTTCAACCAAGATCTCAGCGATCACTGCCTCATTGCCTGCATCCGTAATGGGTCAGCGGTCAAACGACCTCCACTCATCACTGTCAAACGCTCCCTGAAACACTTCAGCGAGTAGGCCTTCCTAATCGACCTGGCCGGGATATCCTGGAAGGATATTGATCTCATCCCGTCAGTAGAGGATGCCTGGTCATTTTTTTAAAATGCCTTCCTCACCATCTTGAATAAGCATGCCCCATTCAAGAAATTTAGAACCAGGAACAGATATAGCCCTTGGTTCTCTCCTGACCTGACTGCCCTTAACCATCAGAAAAACATCCTATGGCGTTCTGCATTAGCATCGAACAGCCCCCGTGATATGCAACTTTTCAGGGAAGCCAGAAACCAATATACACAGGCAGTTAGAACAGCCAAGGCTAGCTTTTTCAAGCAGAAATTTGCTTCCTGCAACACAAATTCAAAAAAGTTCTGGGACACCGTAAAGTCCATGGAGAATAAGAACACCTCCTCCCAGCTTCCAACCGCTCTGAAGATAGGAAACACTGTCACCACCGACAAATCCACTATAATTGAGAATTTCAATAAGCATTTTTCTACGGCTGGCCATGCTTTCCACCTGGCTGCCCCTACCCCGGACAACAGCACTGCCCTCCCCTCTGCTACTCGCCCAAGCCTTCCCCATTTCTCTTTCTCCCAAATACAGTCAGCTGATGTTCTTAATGAGCTGCAAAATCTGGACCCTTACAAATCAGCCGGGCTAGATAATCTGGACCCTTTCTTTCTAAAACTATCTGCTGAAATTGTTGCCACCCCTATTACTAGCCTCTTCAACCTCTCTTTCGTGTCGTCTGAGATCCCCAAAGATTGGAAAGCAGCTGCGGTTATCCCCCTCTTCAAAGGGGGGGACACCCTTGACCCTAACTGCTACAGACCTATATCTATCCTACCCTGCCTTTCTAAGGTCTTCGAAAGCCAAGTCAACAAACAGATTACCCACCATTTCGAATCACACCACACCTTCTCCGCTATGCAATCTGGTTTCAGAGCTGGTCATGGGTGCACCTCAGCCACGCTCAAGGTCATAAACGATATCGTAACCGCCATCGATAGGAAACAATACTGTGCAGCCGTATTCATTGACCTGGCCAAGGCTTTTGACTCTGTCAATCACCACATCCTCATTGGCAGACTCGACAGCCTTGGTTTCTCTAATGATTGCCTCGCCTGGTTCACCAACTACTTCTCTGATAGAGTTCAGTGTGTCAAATCGGAGGGTCTGTTGTCCGGGCCTCTGGCAGTCTCTATGGGGGTGCCACAGGGTTCAATTCTTGGACCGACCCTCTTCTCTGTTTACATCAATGATGTCGCTCTTGCTGCTGGTGATTCTCTGATCAACCTCTACGCAGACGACACTATTCTGTATACTTCTGGCCCTTCTTTTGACACTGTGTTAACAACCCTCCAGGCGAGCTTCAATGCCATACAACTCTCCTTCCGTGGCCTCCAACTGCTCTTAAATACAAGTAAAACCAAATGCATGCTCTTCAACCGATCGCTGCCTGCTCCTGCCCGCCTGTCCAACATCACTACTTTGGACGGCTCTGACTTAGAATATGTGGACAACTACAAATACCTAGGTGTCTGGTTAGACTGTAAACTCTCCTTCCAGACCCACATCAAACATCTCCAATCCAAAGTCAAATCTAGAATTGGCTTCCTATTCCGCAACAAAGCATCCTTTACTCATGCTGCCAAACATACCCGTGTAAAACTGACCATCCTACCAATCCTCGACTTCGGTGATGTCATTTACAAAATAGCCTCCAAAACCCTACTCAATAAATTGGATGCAGTCTATCACAGTGCCATCCGTTTTGTCACCAAAGCCCCATATACTACCCACCACTGCGACCTGTACACTCTCGTTGGCTGGCCCTCGCTTCATACTCGTCGCCAAACCCACTGGTTCCAGGTCATCTACAAGACCCTGCTAGGTAAAGTCCCCCCTTATCTCAGCTCGCTGGTCACCATAGCAGCACCTACCTGTAGCACGCGCTCCAGCAGGTATATCTCTCTAGTCACCCCCAAAACCAATTCTTCCTTTGGACGCCTCTCCTTCCAGTTCTCTGCTGCCAATGACTGGAACGAACTACAAAAATCTCTGAAACTGGAAACACCTATCTCCCTCACTAGCTTTAAGCACCAGCTGTCAGAGCAGCTCATAGATTACTGCACCTGTACATAACCCATCTACAATTTAGCCCAAACAACTACCTCTTTACCTACTGTATTTATTTATTAATTTATTTTGCTCCTTTGCACCCCATTATTTCTGTCTCTACTTTGCACTTTCTTCCAATGCAAACCAACCATTCCAGTGTTTTTTAGTTTTTATTTTACTTGCTGTGTTGTACTCACTTCGCCTCCATGGCCTTTTTATATTTTATTTATTTATACATATATCTGTTTGCCTTCACCTCCCTTATCTCACCTCACTTGCTCACATTGTATATAGACTTATTTTTTTTTTCACTGTATTATTGACTATATGTTTGTTTTTACTCCATGTGTAACTATGTGTTGTTGTATGTGTCAAACTGCTTTGCTTTATCTTGGCCAGGTCGCAATTGTAAATGAGAACGTGTTCTCAATTTGCCTACCTGGTTAAATAAAGGTTAAATAAATAAATAAAAATAAAAAAATAAAATTCTACAAAACAACTGCTCAAAGTGACCTTGTTAAGTGGACTCAGGTGTGCTTGAGCAGTGGTGGATCAAAAGCCTGCACACCCAGCTCTCCAGATGGAGAGTTGACCGTGTTTTATACAGTAACAGTGCTGTATATTTGACTTTAAGGCATTTTTTCACAGTGGTATCATTATGGAAGCCAACATTCTGAACACTTAGACTTTGTGATCCAGCTAATGAATTAGCCCATTGGGGTAGCATTAACAAATGCAGATGGGAAAGCCCTTGCTTTAGTCATCTATAGCCTACCCGCTTAAACTATGCTACTACGGCTGTTAGGCTACAGCAGAATAATCATTGCTAAATTAGCACACCAGCCTGAAAAATATGAGTCATGTCGGCTATAGCCTTTGGTGAAAGAGCCAGCCCTAATAATCCAACTTTTTGCAAACATGGGCTCATTTCTGGAGAAGAATATTAGCAATTCAACTTCATGGAACCTGCTGATACCCTGTGTTTATCTCTGCCGTTTGTGCATTTTCATCATTCTGATTGGTCGAGTCAATTTTTGGGGGGTATCTGAATAAATGTCATGATATTCGAATAGTGTAATCATTTCAATTGCCAATCCCTAATTCTCATACATAATGCATCAGCATGTTAATTCACGCTCCATAATTAGCTCTAGGATGAGCGTGGCTCTGCGTCCATGTTCACATTACGACTCCTGCCATGCGAGTCAGTGAATCACGGCACCGGTGATGGTGAGATACGAATGTGTTAAGAATGTAATCGGTGCATCTTTTTTCTGACTGTATGGTGGTTATTCCAGGCAGTTAAACATTTTTTCTTGCTTTCATGCCTTTGTTTATGGAAAATACCACAGCAACTAGTTCTCATTCTGACGCCAGAGTAAAGAATCTTAGAGATGCATTCATGTTGTGCAGTATGCGCTACATTTAGACTGTCTGTGACACCTTGTTTAACGCCTTGTTATGACATACTTTTACTTGACATAGGCTAGAATGTGTTTTGATGTAGTCAGTGTAGTATGCACATGTAGCTCATATAAAACGGCATTTCAGGACAAAGCAGGGCTTGTCTGGTCGAGGTTAGTGGTTAAATGATTCAGACGTGATGTATCCAGAAGATATAGGTCAGACAGGCAGGCAGATCCAGTCCCATCTATTGAGCTTGTCACCAGAGAGCTGGAGGAGACATGGGTCACATCATCATCCCATAGCCTGAGAACGCTGGAGCACAACGGAGTGCTCTGAAAAATAGATGACAGAATGTAGGTTAACGCGGCGGTTCCCTCCTTGGGTGCGTTCGACTGTGTAGTGTTAGGAAAATATTTTAGTAAGTAAAACACCATTGGAAGCTTTTAGTGTCCTTTACCAATTTTAACCCCCCCCCCCCCCCCAGAGGGGTTGGGTTAAATGCAGAAGACACATTTCAGTTGAATGCATTCAGTTGTGCAACTGACTAGGTATCCCTCTTTCTTTTCTCTTCTCTCTCCTAATCTCTCCACCCCCACTTTCAGGAGAAACTGGAGCAGCAGTATGCCCAAAGCTACAAGCAGATCAACATGCTGGAGGGTGACCTGGGTCAGACCCGGGGCATCAAGGAGCAGCTCCACAAATACGTCCGGGAGCTGGAGCAGTCCAACGACGACCTGGAAAGAGCCAAGAGGTCAGCAAAGAGACCAGACCACTACACAGTATCTAACAGACACATACTGGATACAGCATTAGAAGACGAGCTGTAGGAGTCATAATTTGATATTTACTGTGTACTTCAGGGTTATGTTCATTTTGGAGGAAAAGGGCAATATCTAACAGTAGTACTAATCTAACAATTTAAGCAAAGGTAGTCATCCTCTGACCATCTTTCAGAAAATAAACCCATATATTTACCCCATGCAGAGAGGTGCTGATCAATGATGGAGGCTGAGGTGCTTGTTGTGTGCTTCCTAGTTAATTTTACACTGTGCTCTTCATTGGGAGTAATCAGACAGATGGCAAATCTCCATGCCAATTAAAACACTTGCCCAATTGGGTCTGATTGCTGAATTGAATTGGATTCAGGTCAGCACTGTCACACATCGCCAGAGATGTAGATTACTTGGAGGAATCGGGACATTTGTTTGTCACTAAACATTCATTTTCTAGTAAAAATTATGAGCTGACGCACACCTAACATTTTTGGTAGAGTTGCTGACTAACAGAGAGTACACTGTATAAATAGAAAGTCACACAAATTAAATGTATTCTCCTTTATTTCCTTCTGCAGGGCTACGATCGTGTCCCTGGAGGATTTTGAGCAGCGTCTGAACCAGGCCATCGAAAGGAATGCCTTCCTGGAGAGTGAGCTTGATGAGAAAGAGTCCCTCCTGGTCTCAGTGCAGAGATTAAAAGATGAGGCCAGAGGTGCTTATTGATCCAGTTTCACTCAAACCCCTGCCTGCCTTCACTCATTAGAAAATGAGCTGTTCTCTGTGAAATTAATAGAACCCATGTTCTCACAGCATTGCTTACAGCTGCAAATTATTGTTGGGAGAGACTATAACAGCATTATCCTCAATTTGAATGTCTGGTGTCAATATGGTCTGTTTTATGGGGCCTCCCGGGTGGCGCAGTGGTCTAGGGCACTGCATCGCAGTGCTAACTGCGCCACCAGAGTCTCTGGGTTCGCCCCCAGGCTCTGTCGCAGCCGGCCGCGACCGGGAGGTCCGTGGGGCGACGCACAATTGGGCTAGCGTCGTCCGGGTTAGGGAGGGTTTGGCCGGTAGGGATTTCCTTGTCTCATCGCGCTCCAGCGACTCCTGTGGCGGGCTGGGCGCAGTGCGCGCTAACCAAGGGGGCCAGGTGCACGGTGTTTCCTCCGACACATTGGTGCGGCTGGCTTCCGGGTTGGAGGCGCGCTGTGTTAAAGAAGCAGTGCGGCTTGGTTGGGTTGTGCTTCGGAGGACGCATGACTTTCGACCTTCGTCTCTCCCGAGCCCGTACGGGAGTTGTAGCGATGAGACAAGATAGTAATTACTAGCGATTGGATAACACGAAAATTGGGGAGAAAAGGGGAGAAAATTTATTATAATAAAAAAATTACAAAAATAATAATAATATGGTCTGTTTTAGAGTTAAATATTATGTCTGTCTGCTTCTCTGTCAGACCTACGACAGGAGCTCGCCGTCCGAGAGCGAAATACGGACTTGACCAGGATGTCGGCACCCGCCTCGCCCACCCAGGAGGACAACGACAAGATGGATTCCTCTGTCCAGGCCTCACTGTCTCTCCCCGCCACGCCGCTCGCCAATAGTCTGGACAACGCCTTCGCCAACCCAACAGGTACCCTTTTGCTCTGACCCCAACACCTCAATATGTTGCCTAACCTTTTTTTATGTGCAGTATACTGTATGTATTTATCTAATTGTATTTATTTCCCCCCAGAGTTGTCAAACGGCCTTGGTAACTCACTAACTCCCTCTGCCAGAATATCAGCACTCAACATCGTAGGTGACCTGCTTCGGAAAGTAGGGGTGAGACATACATTTGTACATTTGTTTTTTCCATTTGTACAGATCACTATTCACCGTGTGCCCTGGTACACTGAGACTGTTGGTGTTTCTCAATATGCATACTACCGTCCTGCACACTCTCATGCTCCAAGTACATTATCCGAGGATGTTCTCTTGAGTACGTTCTTGTGAGGACTAGCGCATGGAGAACGCATAAAACATTACATTTGAGTAGCACTCGCACTCCTACTGTATTACCTCACTCTGTATCTCCCCATTCACTGAACCTTCTTCCAGCCAGGACAATGGCAACAATAGAGACGAAACAAGAAATAGACAAAGCAAACGTTTTACTTCATAATTATCAGCTAGATATGTGAATCATTGTAATCTAGCTAGCTCGCCAGCTAAACAGGAAAAAATGACCTAAAATGAATTTTATGCAAGGTACAGTAGATGTCAATTCTTCGTGGGTGGGTAGCTAGCTAACAATTCTTTGTGCCTAGCCAGTTAGCCTTACTATGACTTACTATGGACTTACCCATTCACTGAACCTTCCTTCTTCTAACCAAGGCAATGGTAGAGACTAAACAATATATACAAAAAGCAAACGTTTTACTTCATAACTGTCAGCTAGTTATATGTGAATTGTAATAATGTAGCTAACCAGATAGTATAAGTGGCAAAAATGGCCTAAAACAAATATTATCCAAGGTAGATGTAAATTCTTTGTGGGTAGCAAGCTAACAATTCTTCGTGACTATCTGTTTAGCTAACAGTAGTAGCTAGCCAGTTAGCTCTATTGACTTACTATGGGCTTGTGACCTACGCATTCTATAGTGGGTATTGTAGGCAGGTAACCATGCCAAAATTAACATAGCATGTATTTATTAACGTATCAAGATAAAATATTGTAGTCAAGCAACATATGAGATGTGAATAGGCAACATTTCATTCTGAAGTCGGTGTATTTTCTCTCACTTCAGCTCAAATAATGGCCATTGATTGAGAAAATTTGCGTCATTTCTTATGTGGTTGCGTCATATTTATTTTCATACTTTCCGTTGAAGATTGCATCGATGCATGCGTTAAAATAGAGAAGTGCGCTCCGTTTCGCATACTTTGATTTGGACTCATACTCCAACCCTCCCGTGCTCCAATTTGCGTGCTCGGAGCACGGTAGTATGCGTTTTGAAAAACACTCCTTGTCTTATACCATATTGTAATTTCTTGCTAATAGTGGAAGGCCTCTTATCTTTCTGCATTCTCTATGTCCGTCTCAGGCTCTGGAGTCTAAGCTGGCAGCCTGCAGGAACTTTGCCAAGGACCAGAAAGCCAGAAAGTCTTACGCCATCACGGAAAACGGGAACGTGATCAACGGCAACACAGCCAAGTTCTCCCATACCCTCCACATGACGTCGTCGTACTACGACAAAACGTAAGTCGAAGCCCGCTTCCACTTCACCCTCAGTGAGCCACACATTACTCATTGGTGACGAATAGGAAATGAAAGCTTAGATTTTATGAGAAAGAAACTTGGCAAAAGACAACAACGTTTCATAATGTGAAATTGTCTTTATTTGGATATAGGCCTAATGCATTTGTCATTTTTATTTGCTGTGTTAAGCAGTCAGTCACTCCTAAGACCGTTTTGTTTCAGTTAGATTTTTTAACGTTGATAAATTTGACTGTAGAAATGTGTATTTGAAATGCTTGTTTAGTGTTGGGAGTCTATGGAGATGTGTTGAGTTATGGATGTTGATGAGGTCTCTCAGACCCTTGTGTTTTTCCCCAGCAGGAGAGAGAGGGTCATATTCCCTGCATTACTTCTGGGTAATGGTCTTCCTCCTCCGATGCTGATGATGTGTGGGGAAGTTAGTCAGTCACCTGCATGCTGTTTGATTAACAAGCTTCCCTCCAGTTCCCATCTAGTGCTTAGGTAGACTCACTCACCGTGGGGCTAGATAACTGCTTTGGGTAGTGGTACATTCCCCTGCTTTCTTAACACTATGCTAATACATCCACATGTGATTAATATGTCTGTCTATTTGCTGGTGTGAGTTGGTAGCTTTCAATATAGTGTCATTCAATTTGGATCAATCATCATATTGAGGGAGGGGGAAATTCTCGGAGGTGTGTTTAATGACCCAGAGGAAAGCATGTAGTGCAATGGAAGGGTTGGTTATGGTACAGTACTTTTGATTTTGTGCTCACATTGTCAATTAACTACAAACTACTGCATGTGAACAAGGCACCACAGTTTTGCAGCTGATTCTAAAGTGCAACGTCAAAAGTAATCTTTCACTGTTCTTATGTAGCTGGTGCTGTCCTTCTGTTGTTCCTTGTTGAGGTTGTATTTCAAGGTATACATACTACTAGATGTCCCATATAGAAGTGGTGTGACTGTGGCAAGGTTGTAGTGTCATGGCGTTGTGTTTCTGCTGTGTGAGGAACTATTGATATGAGGCTGACTGAGCATGCTGAGCAAGACATGGTTACAAGGGCACAGTTTGTTTCACCGCAGGGAGGAGTGGATTATAAATCTATCTTTACAAGAGAGCACACACTGCCAACGCTGTGCCTTACTATTCAGAGTCCTAGCTTGTTTATAGGACACGAGTTTGAAGTGGAGTATATACTACAAAATAACAGTAGAGCTTAGAATTTACTTTGTTTGCCATGGTCCTAACCATACTGAACAAAAATATAGACGCAACATGTAACAATTTCAACGATTTTACTGAGTTAATGTTTATATAAGGAAATCAGTCAATTGAAATAAATGAATTAGGCCCTAATCTATGGATTTCACATGACTGGTCAGGGGCACAGCCATGGGTGGGCATAGGCCCACCCACTGGGGAGCCAGGCCAAGCTAATCAGAATTCGTTTTCCCCACAAAAGGGCTTTATTACAGACCGAAATACTCCAGTTTCATCAGCTGTCCAGGTGGCTGGTCTCAAAAAATCCCGCAGGTGAAGAATCTGGATGTGGTGGTCCTGGGCTGGCGTGGTTGTGAGGCCTGTTGGCCGTACTGCCAAATTCTCTAAAACGACGTTGGAGGCGGCTTTTGGTAGAGAAATTCACATTACATTATCTGGCAACAGCTCTGGTGGACATTCCTGCAGTCAGCATGCCAATTGCACACTCCCTCAACTTGAGACATCTGTGGCATTGTGTTGTTACAAAATAGCACATTTTATAGTGGCCTTTTATTGTCCCCAGCACAAGGTGCACCTGTAATGATCATGCTGTTTAATCAGCTTCTTGATATGCCACACCTGTCAGGTGGATGGATTATCTTGGTAAAGGAGAAATGCTCACCAACATGGATATAAACACATTTGTGCATAACATTTTAGAGAAATAAGCTTTCTGTGCTTATGGAACATTTCTGGGATCTTTTATTTGAGTTTATGAAACATGGGACCAACACTTTATATGTTGCGTTTATATTTTTGTAAGTTGAACAAACTCCACTAGGTATTTTACATTTGTGCAGGGAGGGGCAAACTAGCTGAGAGGACTTTTAGAACCTTGAAGTATGTGATCTTCCAATCACATACTTTATAAATGATTTGGCACAGTAAACCATAACAGAATCTAAAAATATATCAAGTTTCATTTTTGTCTGCACGTGCCCGAAGCCCTGTGTGTGCTGCCTAGCAGTGTGACCGTGCCAGGGCCAACTGATAGTAGGATAATGAGGACAGAGTGAAGTAACCTGCTGTGGCTCAGGTCACTGGGATCCATCGACCAATGGTCACTGGGATCCATTGACCACTGGAAAGTGTGCCTGCTTGTGGAGTGACAGAGTTTGCCTTCATTAAAATGGCCCCATTGTCTAGTGGTCTAGTAGAGCTGTAGGCACCAGGGTACCACTGTAAAGTGATACTCCAACAATAGGGCTACATTTTATTTCAGTAGTCTTACATCTAACACTCCCCCATTTTAATTAATTTGCTTAGGTCTAGCCCAGTAATTACAACTCGCGTTATTTAAAATGCCATGTAATACCTAGCTAATTATTAGGCAGATTTGATGTGTTCTATGGTTTTACCACCTTATAATATGAATCCAGCAAGGTTCATTTTGTAAGGAGCAGCAAGTGAGATGCTGCCTAACCCTCAGTCGACCAGACTAATTCATGTTGTGTTTGTGTTTACAGCAGGGCGGTGAACGGCATGGACCCTGGCACCCTGACAGCCATCACAGCACCCCCCGCTCCCTCCTCCCCTGGCCTCCTGCCTCTCATCATGTGACAGTGACAGTGACAGACACCACACCCCAATTTAATCTCCCCCCTGCACACACAAACACCCTGCCAATGGACAAGGCTATATCCTTAAACAGAAAGCATTGTGATGACTTCAAACAAGAGAACGCACATGAGAATGGCTAGCACTATTAAACACTTTTCACATACTGTAATACTGGCCCCTTTTTGCAGCCACTGCATATACACAGGCTGTCTGTGTAATTCTGGCCCTTTAGTGCTTGTGCTTTGGTCCTACTGTACATGTGGCTCACAGTTTATATGTACTCGCTAATTGTTTACTGCTTGTACATATAGCCCACTCTACACAGACACCCAAAGAGAAGGTGCATCCAAAGAGACGGTATCTATGTAGGATCCTATCCTCTCTGCAGTCATTTTTCAAATCTTTAGTTTAGACTGAAAAAACACACGTTATGCAATTGAAATTGTGACACAGTGAGGGTTTCCGATATACATGTTACTGTAATTTTATTTAACTGTTACGATTTATCAGAGATGGTGTAGCAAGTGAAAGAATATAGATTAGCCAGAGTCTACAGAAGAAGCAAGATGTCTGGATTACTGTAACGCATTCATCTAGCAGCATTGCCTCAGACAATGCAGAGGCCCTCTCTAACTCTCCACGCCTTATTTGACATTTCTTATAAATGGAAACTAGGGTTAATGGATTGGCAGCTGGCACACGTGTGTAGATGTGTTTAATAGCCTGGAACGGTCCTTCACCACGTGGACCTGCTCCTAACAAGCTGACTTATTGTCCGTCACTAAAGGTGGTTTAAATCTCGTGTCGACCTCGTATGCCTTTCTGACCTTGAGTCTAACTTCAGTAGCCATCTGAAGAATTTAATGTTACAGTTTTGTTTTTATTTATGTAATGTGTTCAAATTAAAATGCATTGTTTTAGACCTGTTCAAAAGGGATGGTGAAGGAAAATACTCATTGTGTCGTTGTGTTCTGGGCTACTTAGTCTCAGCTCAGTTTAACCGTATGACAACGTGCACTGTATTGGTCATATTGATCATTATTTATAGATGTCCACTTGAGTGGTGCTGTCATGGTGTTTTAGACTACTTTTGCCAGTATTCAATTTTTGGATTTTAACTCCCAAGTCTTTCATTTTCGGTGTTGAATTTTCACTGGTATCTTATTGTATTTAAAATATCACACAACCCTGTGTTAGCAACCTATATTGTAAGTTAAGAGCACTTTATCCAGTGCAAGTATTTTCACATTATTCTATCAGTTTTATTCAAGTGCAATATTGCCTGTTTGTATGTTTTGTTTATTCATTTTATGGCATGATGTGTTCAAATATATAGGATGTGATTATACATCAATTAGTCATATATCATGATGTAGGATCCGTTGTCTTAAAATGTTGAGAAAATAAATAAATAAAGCCATTCTTTTTATTGTTTTTAAAACTTAAAGTAGTCCACAATGCAAATTTAGCAATTCAACTCTAGCCTCATACCATGAGCTAATACAGATTGTATATTGGAGTTCTCCTTGAATCTAGTTGAGCAATGAATGGGATTGGTTAAATTTAGGCGAGTCATCCTAATTAGTTAAGGTTTCAATAGTGATTCTTTTAAATTTAGGCAATAATTGTGAAGTGAAACAGCTGGATTCGAAACAGAGAATGTAGCTATCGCAACCTATGTTACGCTCTCTGCACAGGCCTGCACCCAGTAGGCTAAAATGTTATTTAAATAGAGGGTGGTCATTAGTCGTGGCTAGAAGGGATCAAGCTTTTGTCAAATTAACATCAGATTTGTTTTGTAGCAAGTTACACTGAACCCAAACCGGCTGTGCGCGTGCCCCATTGTGCATACATTTATTTTGTCCCCCCACACCAAACGCGATCATGACACGCAGGTTAACTTCTTATGGCTGCATCCCGCTACCGGGATCGATATGATAGCAGCCAGTGAAAGTGCAGGGCGCCACATTCAAACAGAAATCTCATAATTAAAATTCCTCAAACATACATGTGTCTTATATCATTTTAACGGTAATCTTGTTGTTAATCCCACAAGTGTCCGATTTTCAAATATGCTTTTCAGCGAAAGCACTACAAACGATTGTTAGGTCACCACCAAACCACAATAAGCACAGCCATTTTTCCAGCGAAAGATAGCTTTCACAAAAAGCAGAAAGAGATAAAAAATTAATCACTAACCTTTGATTATCTTCATCAGATGACACTCATAGGACTTCATGTTACACAATACATGCATGTTTTGTTTGATAAAGTTCATATTTATTAAAAAAATCTGAGTTTACATTGGCACGTTACATTCACTAGTTCCAAAAACATCAAGTGATTTTGCATAGCCACATCGTTTCAACAGAAATACTCATCATAAATGTAGATAATAATACAAGTTATACACATGGAATTATAGATATACCTCTCGTTAATGCAGCCGCTGTGTCAGATTTCCCAAAAGCTTTACAGAAAAGCAAATCATGCAATAATCTGAGACAGAGCTCAGAATAATAGCCAAATTAGCCGCCAACAGAAACCAGAAAATACATGATAAATGTTTCCTTACCTTTGAACTTCATCAGAATGCAGTCCTAGGAATCACAGGTCCACAATAAATGCTTGATTTGTTCGATAATGTCCAATTAGCTACTTTGGTTAGCGCGTTAGCGGTAAACAATTCCAAAGTCATAAAGCGCATCCACTATAACGTGACAATGTCCAAAAGTTCCGTAACAGTCAGTAGAAACATGTCAAACGATGTACTGAATCAATCTTTAGAATGTTGTTAAAATACATCTTGAATAACGTTCCAATTAGATTGATTTCAGAAGAGCGGTGGAACAGAGGTCCTCATGTGAAGGCACGTGTTCAATGCGTGGTCACCTCATGGCAGTGATTACTAATTCCTGTCTCCTTCGGCCCCCCTTCACATTAGTCATCAGACAAAGTTCTAGACAGGTCGAAAAGCACTACACATTTATGGCAATTTAGCTAGCTAGCTTGCACTTGCTAGCTAATTTGTCCTGGGATTTAAACATTGAGTTATTTTACCTGAAATGCACAAGGTCCTCTACTCCACCAATTAATCAACACAAACGGTCAACCAAATCGTATCTAGTCATCTCTCGTCCTTCCGGGCCTTTTCTTCTCTTGACTTTATATTGCGATTGGCAACTTTCATAAATTAGGTGCATTACTGCCACTGACCTCGTTCGTCTTTCAGTCACCCACGTGGGTATAACCAATAAGAAGATGGCACGTGGATACCTGCTTCTACAAACCAATAAGGAGATGGGAGAGGCAGGACTTGCAGCACGATCTGCGTCAGAAATAGAACTGACTTCTATTTTAGCCCTTGGCAATGCAGACGCTCGTTGGTGCGCGGGAGCAATAATTTAATAAAAGATTTCTGAATTTATTTTGTAATGCTCGCGCATGCGACGCGAGCGGTGTAGTCAGGGTATTAGGAGAACTTACGCAGCAGGTTTGGATAATTAGTTCAAGGTTAGGAAAAGGGTTATGGGTAGCTAAAATGCACTTGATTTTATTTTTTCAAAAGCTGGATTCCTCCTAGCCATGACCAGGTAATATACTCACGTTAGCTACACTGATTCATGGACAGTATATCCAGGTTGCATCTGGTTTATAAGGACCAATATCACATGCACACTTTCAGTGAGCACAGGGAGCAGCAAAACGACATCACCTCATCCAGAAAAACATGGCAGACATTGGATGAGTATAAAATCAAAGTACAGTATGATGATGGGCAGAAACTGCTTCTCCAATAGAAATCCCAGATCACGCTTGTAGGTGATGTGACTTTGGCTAGCTAAGCTCATGCGCAGAAATAAGTCATACCTACACATGCCTACTTGTTAACAAAATTAAGGAAGTTTCCTTTAAAATTATTCATAAATATTATCCTGCCAACCACTATATGAAGAAGTTTAAGAAAAACTAACTCAAATTGTACCTTTTGTAATGACCACCCAGAAACCGTGTCGCATCTTTTTTGGCATTTATTAATGTAAGGAAACTGTGGCAAGACATCAGTAGATTTATAATTGAACACATTTATGAAGATTTTACACTATTGTGTGGAGGTGTACTGCTTGGATTCATTACCTACAATAAAATTGTTTCAACTTATTTTTATGTAATTCATTTCATTCTTTTGGCCAAATTTCATATTCACAAATGCAAATTTACAAACAGAACACCACATTTTCATACCTTACAAAAAGAAATTGAACTATTATAAGACAAATACTCTAACAAAAAAGTTCTTATAGTTCTAAGTGTATGTCCCTCAAGGTCCTTGTGTAATGTGATATTGTACCCCCAAGCCCAATTGTCCTTTGTATATTATTTATATATACTTGTGTTCCCCCATGTACTTTCTGTATTGATTTAAGAAAGAAAAAAGAAAAAAAGAATCGGGTCTAACGGTAGTCTAGTGCCGAACTACGCATGTGCAGGCCATCAAATCAAAGGCACTCAATATAAAGTTGTTTTTGACTCAAATGAAAACGTGCCAGTTTGTCACTTTCACGAGGTTGGAGTAATAACATGTTCAACTACTTAAAGACATTATCTAGGTGTATATGCGCAGCAGTAATTTGATATTAAAGATTATGTAATAGTCATGGAGACACCTTACTCTGTTTATCATAATTGGCGTACGGACCAAATCAAAGTAAGCATACGCTGATTTAAACACCTGGTTTTCTGAGCAATGTTTTGAATTATTAGGACATGTTAGGACACATTAATCAGCGTTCCAGCTGTGTATTTGATCTGCTCACGTGCTAGCACCAGCCAAGCCAGCCTCCCTCTTTGGTGCACCCGATACAATTGCAATCAGTTGTCGATTATATCGACTATCATCAGAAATCAAGCGATATGAATCAGACAGTGGGGCGCCGCCTGACCCACTATTTGGTCAGAAGGTTCAAATCAACGTTTCATATCGTGGTGTAGATGTACTGTAGATCGAATTGCACTCAATACATTTTCTTCCCTATTATGGGTCATATTAGCGGGCTATCCCGGGGTTAGCGCGAGGGAATGTATTGTAATGAAACAGGCAGGGAGTAGGTCTGGCCAGAGATTATAACAGAACATGGCCAAGATGTTCAAATGTTCATAGATGATCAGCAGGGTCAAATAATAATAATCACAATGGTTGTAGAGGGTGCAGCAAGTCAGCACCTCAGGAGTAAATGTCAGTTGGCTTTTCATAGCTGATCATTCAGAGCATCTCTACCGCTCCTGCTGTCTCTAGAGAGTTGAAAACAGCAGGTCTGGGACAAGGTAGCACGTCCGGTGATCAGGTCAGGGTTCCATAGACGCAGGCAGAACAGTTGAAACTGGAGCAGCAGCACTACCAGGTGGACTGGGGTCAGCAAGGAGTCATCAGGCCAGGTAGTCCTGAGGCATGGTCCTAGGGCTCAGGTCCTCCTGTTCGGCCCGCCTTTTCCTGTAGTCCACGATCAGCTCCTTTGTCTTGCTCACATTGAGGGAAAGGTTGTGGTCCTGGCACCACACTGCCAGTTCTCTGACCTCCTCCCTATAGGCCATCGTTGTCGGTGATCAGGCCTACCACTGCTGTGTCATCAGCTAACTTAATGATGGTGTTGGAGTCGTGTTTGGCCACACAGTCGTGGGTAAACAGGGAATACAGGAGGGGACTAAGTACACACCCCTGAGGGGCCCCAGTGTTAAGGATCAGCGTGGCAGATGTGTTGTTGCCTACACTTACCACCTGGGGGCAGCCCGTTAGGAAGTCCAGGATCCAGTTGCAGAGGGTGGTGTTTAGTCCCAGAGTCCTTAGCTTAGTGATGAGCTTTGTGGGCACTATGGTGTTGAACGCCGAGCTGTAGTCAATGAACAGCATTCTCACATAGATGTTCCTTTTGTCCAGGTGAGAAAGGGCAGTGTGGAGTGCGATTGAGATTGTGTCATCTGTGGATCTGTTGGGGCGGTATGGGAATTGGAGTGGGTCTAGGGTGTCCGGGAGGATGCTGTTGAGGTGAGCCATGACATGTGTTTCAAAGCACTTCATATCTACCAACTTGAGTGCCACTGGGAGGTAATTATTTAGACAGGTTACCTTCGATCCGCGCATGCTTTGAGTATACGTCCTGTTAATCCATCTGGCCCTGCGGCTTTGTGAATGTTGACCTCTTTAAAGGTTTTGTTCACATCGGCTACCTAGAGCGTTATCACAGTCATCCAGAACAGCTGGTGTTCTCGTGCATGCTTTAGTGCTGCTTGCCTCGAAGCGAGCATAGGATTTGCCCTTTAAACAGCGGCATATTATCAAGATATCCGTATCCCCAACAAAAAGGTAAACATTAGGCCTATAACAAATGCAGCATATGGCATTTCTTTTCCACATGTAAATAGCACTTTTCAGTAGTGCTCAAATCATGCCAAAGCATGAGGCAGGATTTATTTTTCAACTCGAATCAATGAGCCCAATCCGTCCTCCATGACAACAAAATCATAAACAACAGAGTACGGCTGGCTAATAAGTCCTTAGTTTTGGGGTCATGCGCAGGTAAAACAATTTGGCTAATCTATACTGCCAGCCAGTCCAATAAATGCTATAACCCTTGGTCTTCAAGAATAGGACTTGGAAATATGGAATTCTGATAGACTTTGGTTTTTAATGTAAAGATATAATTTAATAGTATTATTATATGTAGTAGAAAGTGATGGGTTAGAATAAGCCTACATAACCAACCCATAAAGTAAAATTAAACATCCATACATGGCCAGAAATGTAAACTTTAACATTGATTTATCCTGTAATAGATGACGTTCAATTGGTAACATACATTTTTTACTTCTTCTAATGCCTCTTAAAACTTCTTATGGCTGCAATCCCGTTAACGGGATCGATATGACAACAGCCAGTGAAAGTGCAGGGCGCCATATTCAAACAACAGAAATCTCATAATTAAAATTCCTCAAACTTACAAGTATCTTATACCATTTTTAAGGTAATCTTGTTGTTAATCCCACCACAGTGTCCGATTTCAAAAAGGCTTTACAGCGAAAGCACCACAAACGATTATGTTAGGTCATCACCAAATCACAGAAAAACACAGCCATTTTCCCAGCCAAAGACAGGAGTCACAAAAAGCAGAAATAGAGATAAAATTCATCACTAACCTTTGATGATCTTCATCAGATGACACTCATAGGACTTCATGTTACACAATACATGTATGTTTTGTTCGGTAAAGTTCATATTTATATCAAAAAATCTAAGTATACATTGGCGCGTTATGTTCAGTAGTTCCAAAAACATCCGGTGATTTTGCATAGAGCCACATCAATTTCCAGAAATACTCATAATAAACGTTGATCAAAGATCAAGTGTTATACATGGAATTTTAGATCCACTTCTCCTTAACCTCTCTAGGGTATGTGGGACGCTAACGTCCCACTTGGCCAAAAGCCAGTAAAAATGCAGCGCGCCATATTCAAATATATTACTGTAAAAATTCATCTTTCATGAAATCACACATGAAAGACACCAAATTAAAGCTACACATGTTATGAATCCAGCCAACATATCTGATTTCAAAAAGGATTTACGGTGAAAGCACACCAAACGACTATGTTAGGTCAGTACATAGCCACAGAAAAACACAGCCATTTTCCCAGCAAAAGATAGGAGTCACAAAAAGCAGAAAGAGATAAAATTAATCACTAACCTTTGATGATCTTCATCAGGTGACACTCATAGGACATCATGTTACACAATACATGTATGTTTTGTTCGATGATGTGCATATTTATATCCACAAATCTCAGTTTCCATTGGCGCCATTTTCAGAAATGCCTCCAAAATATCCGGAGAAATTGAAGCGAGCCACATCAAATAACAGAAATACTCATCATAAACTTTGATGAAAGATACATGTTTTTCATAGAATTAAAGATACACTTGTTCTTCATGCAACTGCTGTGTCAGTTTTCAAAAAAACGTTACGGACAAAGCAAACCATGCAATAATCTGAGACAGCGCTCAAATATAAACAACATTTCTCCGCCATGTTGGAGTCAACAGAAATACGAAATTACATCATAAATATTCCCTTACCTTTGATTATCTTCATCAGAATGCACTCCCAGGAATCCTAGTTCCACAATAAATTGTTGTTTTGTTCGATAATGTCCATTAATTATGTCCAAGTAGCTACTTTTGCTAGCACGTTTAGTACACATGTCCAAACGCTCGCGCAGGTCCCGCATAACGTCGGACGAAAACTTCAAAAAGTTATATTACAGGTCGAATAAACTTGTCAAACTAAGTAGAGAATCAATCTTCAGGATGTTGTTATCATAAATATTCAATAACATTCCAACCGGAGAATTCCTTTGTGTCTACAGAAGTAATGGAACGCAAGGCGATATCATGTGGAATGCTCGTGACCAGGAACTGGCTCTCTGCCAGACCGCTGACTGAAACACCTCCTATCCGGCCCCACATCACAGTGGAGGCTTCATTCAACATTCTACAGACTGTTGACATCTAGTGGAAGGCGTAGGAAGTGCAAACAGATCCATATCTTAATGGGATTTGAATAGGCGATGAGTTGAAAATCGACCCGCCTCAGAATTCTCACTTCCTGTTTGGATTTTTTCTCAGGTTTTTAGCCTGCCATATGAGTTCTGTTACACTCACAGACATCATTCAAACAGTTTTAGAAACTTCAGAGTGTTTTATATCCAATAATAATATGCATATATTAGCATCTGGGACAGAGTAGGAGGCAGTTCACTCTGGGCACGCTATTCATCCAAAGTAAAAATGCTGCCCCCTATCCTAGAGAAGTTAATGCAACCGCTGTGTCAGATTCAAAAAAGCGTTACGGAAAAAGCAAACCATGCAATAATCTGAGGTCGGCGCTCAGATCCCAATCAAGACAAAAATATATCCGCCATATTGTGCAGTCAACAGAAGTCAGAAATAACATTATAAATATTCACTTACCTTTAATGATCTTCATCAGAATGCACTCCCAGGAATCCCAGTCTTACAATAAATGTTTGATTTGTTCGGTAATGTCCATCATTTATGTCCAAATAGCTACTTTTGTTAGCGCGTTTGGTAAACAAATCCAAAGTCACAAAGCGCGTTCACTTAAAGCAGACGAAATGTCAAAAAGTTCCGGAACAGTCAGTAGAAACATGTCAAACGTTGTAATGAATGTATCTTTAAGATGTTTAACATAAATCTTCAATAATGTTCCAACCGGAGAATTCCTTTGTCTTCAGAAATGCGATAGAACAGAGCTCGCTCTCACATGAACGCGCATGGTCAGCGCATGTTCAGGTCATGGTAGACCTTACTCAATCTCCTCTCATTCGGCCCCACTTCACAGTAGAAGCATCAGACAAGGTTCTAAAGACTGTTGACATCTAGTGGAAGCCTTAGGAAGTGCAAAATGACCCATATCAAACTGTGTATTCGATAGTCGATGAGTTGAAAACCTACAAACCTCAGATTTCCCACTTCATGGTTGGATTTTTTCTCAGGTTTTTGCCTGCCATATGAGTTCTGTTATACTCACAGAAATCATTCAAACAGTTTTAGAAACTTCAGAGTGTTTTCTATCCAAATATACTAATAATATGCATATATTAGCAACTGGGACTGAGGAGCAGGCAGTTTTCTCTGGGCACCTTTTCATCCGAGCTACTCAATACTGCGCCTGCAGCCATAAGAATTAAGGGGAAACTAATCTCAAGGTAACCGAATGTAATCAGATTACATTACTGAGTTTGGGTAATCCAAAAGTTACTTTACAGATTACAATTTTAGACAACTTGTAACTGTTACGGATTGCATTTAGAAAGTAACCTACCCAACCCTGAGTATACACCCTCACAATAAATCCATTATTTATTTTAGTCAGGTCTAAAGAAACATGATAGGAAGAAAATGTATTTCAGAAGAACAGAATATGAGTTGGCCTAGTGTATGTTATTTATATGGCTATGCCATAGACTGTAGGCTTGTTAATTTAGCTGGCAAGATATGCTAATAAATCCTGTTCCATTATTATAAAAGTGAAAATTTGAAACAGGTCCTATATGCTAGATTTAGTTATATCTACCACTGTTGTGTCATCGGCAAACTTGATGATGGTGTTTGAGTCGTGCCTGGCCATGCAGGCCCTGAGGGGCCGCTGTGTTGAGGATCAGCGTGGCGGATGTGTTGTTTCCTACCCCTACCACCTGTGGGTGACCTGTAAGGAAGTCCAGGATCCAGTTGCAGAGGGAGGTGTTTAGTCCCAGGGTCCTTAGCTTAGTGATGAGCTTTGAGGGCACCATTGTGTTGAAGGCTGAGCTGTAGTCAGTGAATAGCATTCTCACATGGCAGGGTGAAAGTATTTTCATGATAGCAGGGTGGAAAAAGAAGCTTTTTCAATCACTCCCTTTCCTGCTGGGCCCTCAGGTCGTTTGTGCTCATGTGAATTATGATGTGGCTGGGAACCTAGTCTGTCCTTTGACAACAGCTCCAGGGCATGCCTATTGATGAATGATGGTGCAGACAGAGATGGTCGCCTCACTTTGAGTTCTTAGGAAACTATGCAGTATTTTGTTTCTTATGTATTATTTCTTACATTGTTACCCCAGGAAATCTTAAGTCTTATCACATACAGCCGGGAAGAACTTTTGGATATAAGAGCAACGTCAACTTACCAACATTACGACCAGGAATACGACTTTCCTGAAATGGATCCTCTGTTCGGACCACCACCCAGGACAATAGATCTAATTCCAGTAGGCGACCCAAAACAACGGTGCCGCAGAAGGGGCAGACGAAGCGGCCACCTGGTCAGGCTCCGTAGACGTGCACATTGCCCACCGCTCCCGAGTATACTACTCGCCAATGTCCAGTCTCTTGGCAACAAGGTAGATGAAATTCGAGCAAGGGCTGCCTTCCAGAGAGACATCAGAGATTGTATTCTCTGTTTCACGGAAACATGGCTCTCTTGGGATATGTTGTCGGAATCGGTTCAGCCACCGGGCTTCTCCATGCATCGCGCCGACAGAGATAAACATGTCTCTGAGAAGAGGAAGGGCGGGGGTGTATGCTTCATGATTAACGACTCATGGTGTAATCATAAGAACATACAGGAACTCAAGTCTTTCTGCTCACCCGACCTAGAATTCCTTACAATCAAATGCCGGCCATTTTACCTACCAAGAGAATTCTCGTCAGTTATAGTCGCAGCTATGTACATTCCTCCTCATGCAGACACCAAGATGGCCATCAAGGAACTTCACTGGACTATATGCAAACTGGAAACCATATATCCTGAGGCTGCATTTATTGTAGCTGAGGATTTTAACAAAGCAAATTTGAGAACAAGGCTACCTAAATTCTACCAGCATATTGATTGTGCTACGCGCATGGGCAATACCCTCGACCAATGCTACTCTAACTTCCGCGATGCATACAAAGCTCTCCCCCGCCCTCCCTTCGGAAAATCCGATCACGACGCCATCTTGTTCCTACTGTCTTATAGGCAGAAACTCAACCAGGATGTACCATTGATGAGAACCATTCAACGCTGGTAAGACCAATCGGAAGCCACACTTTAAGATTGTTTTGATCACACGGACTGGAATATGTTCCGGTCAACCTCAGAGAACAACATCGACCTATACGCTGATTCAATGAGTGTGTTTATAAAGAAGTGCATTGGAGATGTTGTACCCACTGTGACTATTAAAACTTACCCTAACCAGAAACTGTGGATGGATGGCGGCATTCGCGCAAAACTGGAAACGCGCTGCACAGCATTTAACCATGGAAAGAGGTCTGGGAATATGACTGAATATAAACAGTGTAGTTATTCCCTCCGCAAGGCAATCAAACAAGCAAAATGCCAGTACAGGGACAAGGTGGAGTCGCAATTCAATGGCTCAGAAACGAGATGTACGTGGCAGGGTCTACAGGAAATCACGGACTCCAAAAAGAAAACCAGCCACGTGACGGACATCGACGTCACGCTTCCAGACAAACTAAACACCTTCCTTGCCCGCTTTGAGGATAATATAGTTCCACCGTCACGGCCTGCAAACAAGGACTCCACCCCCCCCCTTCTACGTGGCTGACGTGAGTAAAACATTTAAACGTGTTAACCCTCGCAAGGCTGCAGGCCCAGATGGCATCCCTAGCCGCGTCCTCAGAGCATGCGCAGACCAGCTGGCTGGTGTGTTTACAGACATATTCAATCGCTCCCTATCCCAGTCTATTGTCCCCACATGCTTCAAGATGACTATCATTGTTCCTGTACCCAAGAAGGCAAAGATAACTGAACTAAATGACTACCGCCCCAACAGGTCCACAGACGAAGCAATCGCCATGACGCTGCACACTGCCCTATCCCATCTGGACAAAAGGAATACCTATGTAAGAATGCTGTTCATTGACTACAGCTCAGCATTCAACACCATAGTACCCTCCAAGCCCATCATCAAGCTGGAGGCCCTGGGTCTCGCAATTGGGCCCTGGACTTTGACGGTCCACCCCCAGGTGGTGATGGTAGGAAACAACATCTCCACTTCGCTGACTCTCAAGACTGTGGCCCCACAAGGGTGCGTACTCAGCCCCCTCCTGTACTCCCTGTTCACCCATGACTGCGTGGCCATGCACGCCTCAAACTCAATCATCAAGTTTGCAGACAACACAACAGTAGTGGGCTTGATTACCAACAACTACGAGACAGCCTACAGGGAGAAGGTGAGGGCACTCGGAGTGTGGTGTCAGGAAAACAACCTCTCACTCAACATCAACAAAACAAAGGAGATGATCGTGGACTTCAAAAAACAGCAGAGGGAGCACCCCCCTATCCACATCGAAGGGACAGCAGTGGAGAAGGTGGAAAGTTTTAAGTTCCTTGGCGTACACATCACAGACAAACTGAAATGGTCCACCCACACAGACAGTGTGGTAAAGAAGGCCCAACAGCGCCTCTTTAACCTCAGGAGGCTTAAGAAATTTGTCTTGTCACCAAAAACACTCACAAACCTTTACAGATGCACAATCGAGAGCATCCTGTCGGGCAGAACCTCAACCGCAAGGCTCTCCAGAGGGTGGTGCTGTCTACATAACGCATAACCTGGGGAAAACCACCTGCCCTCCATGATAGCTACAGCACCCGATGTCACAGGAAGGCCAAAAAGATCATCAAGGACATCAACCACCCGAGCCACTGCCTGTTCACACCGCTACCATCCAGAAGGCGAGATCAGTACAGGTGCATCAAAGCTGGGACCGAGAGACTGAAAAACAGCTTCTATCTCAAGGCAATCAGACTGCTAAACAGCAATCACTAACTCAGAGAGGCTGCTGCCTACATTGAGACCCAATCACTGGCCACTTTAATAAATGGATCAATAGTCATTTTATACAATGCCACTCTAAATAATGCCACTTTAATGTTTACATATCTTACATTACTCATATCACATGTATATACTGTATTTCATACCATCTATTGCACCTTTGCCATTGCTCATCCATATACTTACATGTACATATTCTCATTCACCCCTTTAGATTTGTGTGTATTAGGTAGTTGTTGGGGAATTGTTAGGATTTGTTAGATTACTTGTTAGACATTGCTGCACTGTTGGAACTGGAAGCACAAGCATTTCGCTACACTCGCATTAACATTTGCTAACCATGTGTATGTGACAAATGAAATTTGATTTGTTTGGGAACCAGACTTTAGCCACTTTTTGGGGGGGTGGGGGGTGGGGGGGGGTGGATTATTCTCTTGAATGTATTTTCCATTTGAATCAATGAGAAGCACAACCTCTGGCTTTTGTGTGTCCTCGTGGATGTGTGGGATCTGACAGGAGGACTATCGGGGGAGCTGACAGGAAGGCTGTTAGGAAGGGGTGGCGTCTGTTGGGTCCTGTGTTGCCTGTCCCATCGTGGTATTGAGGTTGTGGTCCAGGTCTGAGGTGGACTGTTCTGCTGGATTCTCTGAGGGAGTCGCACCTCAGCTTTCTCACTTCCTCCTTCAGTGCTGTTAGCTGTGCCATGTGTTCCTCTCTTCTCCTTCAGTGCTGTTAGCTGTGCCATGTGTTCCTCTCTTCTCCTTCAGTGCTGTTGGCTGTGTCATGTGTTCCTCTATTCTCCTTCAGTGCTGTTGGCTGTGCCATGTGTTCCTCTATTCTCCTTCAGTGCTGTTGGCTGTGTCATGTGTTCCTCTATTCTCCTTCAGTGCTGTTGGCTGTGCCATGTGTTCCTCTATTCTCCTTCAGTGCTGTTGGCTGTCATGTGTTCCTCTCTTCTCCTTCAGTGCTGTTGGCTGTGCCATGTGTTCCTCTATTCTCCTTCAGTGCTGTTGGCTGTGTCATGTGTTCCTCTCTTCTCCTTCAGTGCTGTTAGCTGTGCCATGTGTTCCTCTCTTCTCCTTCAGTGCTGTTGGCTGTGTCATGTGTTCCTCTCTTCTCCTTCAGTGCTGTTAGCTGTGGCATGTGTTCCTCTCTTCTCCTTCAGTGCTGTTGGCTGTGCCATGTGTTCCTCTCTTCTCCTTCAGTGCTGTGTCATGTGTTCCTCTCTTCTCCTTCAGTGCTGTTAGCTGTGCCATGTGTTCCTCTCTTCTCCTTCAGTGCTGTTGGCTGTGCCATGTGTTCCTCTCTTCTCCTTCAGTGCTGTTGGCTGTGCCATGTGTTCCTCTCTTCTCCTTCAGTGCTGTTGGCTGTGCCATGTGTTCCTCTCTTCTCCTTCAGTGCTGTTAGCTGTGCCATGTGTTCCTCTCTTCTCCTTCAGTGCTGTTAGCTGTGCCATGTGTTCCTCTTCTCCTTCAGTGCTGTTGGCTGTGCCATGTGTTCCTCTCTTCTCCTTCAGTGCTGTTAGCTGTGTCATGTGTTCCTCTCTTCTCCTTCAGTGCTGTTAGATGTGCCATGTGTTCCTCTTCTCCTTCAGTGCTGTTGGCTGTGCCATGTGTTCCTCTCTTCTCCTTCAGTGCTGTTAGCTGTGTCATGTGTTCCTCTCTTCTCCTTCAGTGCTGTTAGCTGTGCCATGTGTTCCTCTCTCTCCTCAAGTTCTCACCTCAGTCCGGGGTGGATCAGTGCAGTTGTGAAACATGGGTCTGTTCAGTGATGGAGGGGAGGGGGGTGTGTGACTCTCCACTTGGGGCTGCTCGTCTGCTGGGCAGTTTGAGGATGAGGTGTGATTTGACTCACTCGGATGGGGAGTCCTCACCAAGAGAGAACTTTTCCTTTTGTGCACTCTCTTTGATCCCTCCATAAACAAAATGCTTAGTGAGCAAAAAAAATGAAAACGCTGCCTGTTGCAAAGACCCAGGTGGCAGCATAAAAACCCTGAGGGATGATGTCACAGCTGGACCCTATTGGAGAAATTACTCTCAGTTCGCCTCTTCCTTTCTGGTTCTAATCTGTGATTTCTTATATCCTCTCTCTTAGTCTCCTTCTCAAACCTATTGGAGAATGTCCCCCCCCTCCAATGTAGTTTGACGAGGTGAGGAGAGACGGTGTAAGGAATCAATGAAAGAATAATTGAGAAAAAGCTCAAACTTGAATAACGAAAACTCCATTGAGCGTAAACTCTGCCCACTGCCTTCATCCAACATATCACATTCAAGGCCTAAACTCATCAAGGGCAAGCGAGGCCTTTGTATGATTTATTTGAAAATCCATTGTTTAGTTAAGTGATAATGCCAGAGAAGCCAGTATTTGGAGGATGTATTGGCAAGGGTGTTGTTAGGCATGAGACGAAGTCGTTCGTTCTTAATGTTCCATTGCCATACTGACTGGCAACGTTCTTATCCCTAAGAACGCAGCTGAACATTTAGTCACCACTGCCCCCTGGTGGATAACAGTTGTACTTGCAAATTGAACAAAATTATACAAAAACTACCCCAAAGTAATGGTTTCCATTCTAGATTAGGACGTCATTTCATAATTCTTATTGGTAAAGGCAAAGATAACATTTACCACCATTCACCTCATGTTTTTTTTATTTAAATCCAGCAATCATACATTTCGGATGTTGAATTCCCTCTCCGTGGGTACAACTAACAAGTGGATAGTCTATTCTGATTAAACATCATGATTTGCTGTACAATTAAGTATGACTACTGTAAGCTACTTCACAGCTGTACCCAATTATCATCATGGGACAAAAATGTGATGCTCCGCTCTTTAAACAAATATTACATTGTAGTGAAGTTGCAGCAGCAAACCAAAAAGTGTACCCACTCCCCAAACACCTTATTGCCTTTCAGTTCTTTCTTTGACAAGAAGAGGACCTCTTCATGGACATCTCATTGGACAATTTAGAGCTCCACGAAAACATTAAGCTAGATGAATGAATAACCACAATGAAAGCCTTCACATGAATGATGCTCTTGTCGTGACATTACTTATTCTCTGCTCCTCTGTCCTGTCTACTTGTTTGCTAAAAGATTCCCTCACTGAAAATGGCCTGTATTGTACAACCCCCAGCAACCCCACCAAAGGGATGCTGTCATTCGGTCTGTCCAGCTCAGTGTCTGTTGTGCCCAGTGGGTCGAGGTTCATCGTGGCTTCTTCTTCTCTGCTAACTCCTCCATCTGCCTCTTCCTCATCTCCAGCACCTCCATCAGCTTGGCATCATTCTTAGCACGCTCCTGAGCCCTCATCTCTGCTAGGTCTTCAAAGAATCGGTGTCTGTAGAAGGTATACAATATAGTTATACACACACACAATTAAAGTCGCACGCTATATAAATGCCTAGTCATTTATTGGGTAAACCAACGTTTCATCATCACAGAAGGCAGTGTGATGCCGAAACGTTGGTGGTTGACCCAATAAATTACTGGGAGCTTATATAGTGTGCGACTAATTTTTTTTATAGCCTACAGTTTACTCGCCGGTAGTCAGCACCTCCACTAACTTTTTGTGTGTGCATTCATGCTTTTCACCAACACATTCATAGACGCCAATTGCCTTTACCGCCTATTGATTTCTTCCCGGGGGACTTCTGTTAAGAGCCCCGACCCTCGGTCTGAACGTGAACATGCATTGCTTGTGGTGAAGTTTTGGAAACATGAAGAAAGTATCTTTCATATCAGCAAGAAATCATTTCAATTACTACACACCTTTATAGCGTTTTGGTACTCCATTCATAGACACTAAGTGCCCGATTTCCGATTTAGGAAATTACACCTTTCTTGCGCACGCCTTTCCTATGCACTTCTACGTAGTTTGTATTCAGACTTACATTATGAATTTGCGTAATGCTGAAATGTGCTGTTTGGCTGGCCAATCGATTTTCTTGTGGAGTTTTCATTCAATAGGGTTTTCAGTACATTTATTTTAAGCCATCCCTTTAAATACGGTGTACCTTTAATTAGAATTTTGATGACAGACTAGAAGACATCAAGAGAACCGGTTCAGAAAATAGGGATCAATGAAAGAATTCCCTCTATGCATCTTCAGCTCCATTTCAACACCAACGGGTAGATTTATTAAAAAAAAAAAAAAAAAAAAAAAAAAATGATTTTGTAGATTATTTAGGCAAATGTTAGGGTTAGGAAAGGTATATATGAATCGTTTAAAAATACAGTTTGAGAGCCTTTAGGCACAACCAATATTGATGAATAAAAACAATACAGTGGTTTGATTTATCCTGAAAGTTGTCCTATTCAAGTTCAATCCATAAAATACTAGAAGGTGGGGGAAAAAAAGTGTACAATGGGGGTTGAACAATAGTCCTAAAAATCGACCCTAATTATCACCACAGGTGCAATGATCTGTGAGCTGCTCTGACAGCTGATGCTTGAAGTTAGTGAGGGAGATGAGTCTCCAGATTCAGTGATTTTTGTTGTACACATTTTCTATGCATATACTGTTCATAATGGGTATACACAACCTCATATACATTATTATTTATATTCCCGGACTCTGACACTGCTCGTTGTAATAATTCTATATCTCTTAATTCCTTTTTTCTTTTTTGGAATTGCGTGTATTGTTAGGTATTACTGCACTGTTGGAGCTAGGAACATAAGCATTTTGCTACACCCAATAACAATAACACTGCAAAATATGTGTATGTGACCAATAAAATGGTATTGATTTGACAAACGTGTTGTCACTGAACAATACTGTTGGCTGAAACTGTGCTAAAATCGGTTAAAAACCTCTACAGGATTGGTGTCCCCCACAGCGGGACGGTTGAGCTAACGAGCACTAATGTGATTAGCATGAGGTTGTAAGTAACAAGAACAAGAATCTGATATGGGCAGAAAGCTTAAATTCTTGTTAATCTGTCCAATTTACAGTAGTTATTACAGTGAAAGAATACCATGCTATTATTTGAGTGCACAATAATGAACTTAAATGTTTTAATAAACTAATTAGGCACATTTGGGCAGACTTGATACAACATTTTTTTATTTAATTTTTCCCCTTTTCTCCCCAATTTTCGTGGTATCCAATCGCTAGTAATTACTATCTTGTCTCATCGCTACAACTCCCGTACGGGCTCGGGAGAGACGAAGGTCGAAAGCCACGGGTCCTCCGAAGCACAACCCAACCAAGCCGCACTGCTTCTTAACACAGCGCGCCTCCAACCCGGAAGTCAGCCGCACCAATGTGTCGGAGGAAACACCGTGCAACTGGCCCCCTTGGTTAGCGCGCACTGCGCCCGGCCCGCCACAGGAGTCGCTGGAGCGCGATGAGACAAGGATATCCCTACCGGCCAAACCCTCCATAACCCGGACGACGCTAGCCCAATTGTGCGTCGCCCCACGGACCTCCCGGTCGCCGGCTGCGACAGAGCCTGGGCGCGAACCCAGAGACTCTGGTGGCGCAGCTAGCATTGATACAACATTTTGAACAGAAATGCAATGGTTCATTGGACCAGTCTAAAACTTTGCACATACACTGCTGTCACCTAGTGGCCAAAATCTAAATTACGCTTAAGGTGGAATAATACTTTGGACTTTCTCTTGCATTTCAAAAATGGAACAACAAAAAAAGCATGTTTTTTTGTTTGTATTATCTTTGACCAGATCTAATGTGTTACATTCATTTCACATTTCCACAAACTTCTAAGTGTTTCCTTTCAAATGGTATCAGGAATATGTATATCCTTGCTTCAGGTCCTGAGCTACAAGAGGTTAGATTTGGGTATGTCGTTTTAGGCGAAAATTGAAAAAAAGGGTCCAATCCTTAAACTTTAGTAACCGTATATTTTGCATTCGTGAAATTATTTTTGTGATTTCAAAGTAGAGGACTTTATGTTTCTGTAATCATACCACCATTGAAAATCAATTCACGATAAATTGGATTCACGTTTGGAGGCGAATTGGCTCCTCTAAACAGAACATGTAATGTCCTTGGACTATAAGGCTCCTTTAGTCCATTATTGGGCTAGCGTTTCACTAGATTATTATTACACACTCACTATTGGCAGTCGAACAGACATTGGCAATACACCATTAAGCACTAGATACGGGCCCAAAGACATGTTCAACCAGCTCTGACAAAAATGGGCAGTCAGTCATAAGTAAATTAAATTGTGTCATTGAATTACGTTTTTAGGATGAATTCAGAATTGACATGATCTAATGCAGTATTTCCCTGCAAATAGGACAACACAGACAGGTTACTAAGTGAAAACAAATCATATTCCATGGACACAGAACTGCAGCTCCATTTAGGTTGTGGTGTGGAGAGCAAGTATAGACCGTCTATAGTTAATAGGTCATTGATTGCCCTTTACCAGATAGAATACAGCTACATAGCTAGCTAGAAACATTAATGAAAGGGGATCACCTGTTGAAGAAAGCAGTGGCCAGTCCCACGATTAATGTTCCAAATAAAATTGGTTTTGTAAGGCGCTTTATGGCAGACAGCTGATGTTGCTTCATGGTAGACAACAACCACGACGAGACTTGTCCGAAATTTTGCAAAAATAGTAACTGTTGTCCGTCAAAATATTCTTATTCCACTAGTATCTCACAACAACTGTACCGTGACCTCCTAAAGAACGCAAAAGATGCACGTACAACGACTTCCGCCGGATCACCCCTCCCTTCATTACGAAACACGTTGGTTAAATCAAATGTATCTTGTGACAGTTTAAATAAACTATTTAAATGATAAAGTATACAAGTTTACACCGTTGTCACGCATTCACAAATAAAGTAAAACAGCAGGAATATCCTCCTCCTAGAAAGCCATTTATGTGCAACCAATTACATTACGGACCGTGTCCTGGTGGGGAAACAATTCGAGGACGGACCAATGCGTCCCAAACATCCGGCCACAACACTGGCATTAACATGTGAAGATTGTTACTTCATTTATCTTGAGTGAACGTTCGTCATTGTAAATATATCAGTGGATCGTTTATTCATAGTAACTGTGATGAAGTGAACACATGATGTCGGGAAAAGGACATTCTGCGACGGGATCTGATCGGTTTGAATACCTGCAGACGCTTGTCACTGAGTTTCAGGACACCGACAGTGATGGTACGTTGCTAGCTAATGCAGTAGAGTAGGCTATATTAAGGTTAATATGTGTAGACATTGGTGTAGCTAATGTTTTAGAAGGCAGAAGCCCTGGTAATGATTTGGTGGATGATAGACCTCTTGTTTGATTATATTCTAGCCAAATCTTACTACACCATATAACTAATTGAGCCTTATTTGACCATGTGGTTGGCATTAGCTAATGTAACAGTATAACTTTAAACCGTCCCCTCGCCCCGACACGGGCGCGAACCAGGGACCCTCTGCACACATCGACAACGTTCGCCCACGAAGCATCGTTACCCATCGCTCCACAAAGGCCACGGCCCTTGCAAAGCAAGGGGCAACCCTACTTAAAGTCTCAGAGCAAGTGACGTAACTGATTGAAATGCTACTAGCGCGTACCCGCTAACTAGCTAGCCATTTCACATCCGTTACACTAACATTACTATCGAATTGTCCATTTCTTCTAGAAGCGAAAGAGCAAGTGTTGGCCAACTTGGCCAACTTTGCCTATGATCCGAGGAACCTGGAGAACCTGAGAACCCTTCAGGTTACTGATCTCTTCTTGGACATGCTCACAGAGGAAAATGAGAACTTTGTGGAGTTTGGGATAGGTGAGTATGGCACAAGGGACACTAGTTGTGAAATACATAAGATCATGTTTAAATGAAACATACAGTATATACCTTAATCCAGATGTTCAAAAGGAGAATCTCTCCATCACGGAGTGCTTCTGTGCATTCCCAGGGGGTCTATGTAATCTTAGTATGGATCGGGAATGCCGTGACCAGATCCTGCAGAGCGAAGCAATCCCCTTGGTTACGGGATGCCTGTCCAGCCGGCGGGAGGAGACGGTGCTATCTGCCATCACCACGCTCATGAATCTCACCACCGCTGCATCACGCTCCCAAACCACCGACACCGCAGTGCTACAGTGCATGCTGCGCTTCTCCATCTCCCAGAGCCCACGCCTGCGTAACCTGGCCTCTGTGTTCCTCCAGGACTGCTGCACTGAGGAGCAGGTGGCCAGGGCAGAGGCACAGATGCAGGGACACCATCCTACAGCACTGGGGATCCCCCTGCCTAAGGACTAGGCTAGTCTGGAGACATGATCGCTAGATCTGATGTCTGATCTCTGAGAAATGAACAGGGAATCACATACACTGAGTGTACAAAACATTAAGAACACCTGCTCTTTCCATGGCATGGACTGACCAGATGAAAGCTATGATCCCTTATTGATGTCACTTGTTAAGTCCACTACAATCAGTGTAGATGAAGGGGAGGAGATGGGTTAAAGAATGATTTTTAATCATTGAGACATGGATTGTGTGCCGTTGAGGGTGAATGGGCAAGGAATATATTTGTGGCTTTGAATGGGTTATGGTAATAGATGCCCGGTGCACCGGTTTGTGTCAAGAACTGCAACGCTGATGGATTTTCACACTCAACCGTTGCCCGTGTGTATCAAGAATGGTCCACCACCCAAAGGAAATCGACACAACTGTAGGAAGAATTGGAGTCAACATGGGCCAGCATCCCTGTGGAAGGCTTTCGACACCTTGTAGAGTTCATGCCCGGACGAATTGAAGCTGTTCTGAGGGCAAAATGGGGGGTACAACGCAATATTAGGAAGGTGTTCTTAATGTTTTTTACACTGTGTAGGAGTGCACAATGACTCGTGATGGAAGACTTTAACATACTTTCCAACTTAAAATTGCTTTACACTTCAGTGCCACATGAGGGAGGCAATACCACTGCTATGCTTAGCCGTTGAAAGCTGTGATGTTAACTGGCTCGGTTGCTCTCACCTATTGACTTAAGACTCAGTTGACTCTGTCAACTCACTTCATCCCAGTTAGTCATTGCCGATTTAGAGATGACATAAGCTCTTATGTCCCCTTTGACTGAAGTTACTCAGCACATTAAAAGGGATCGGCCAGAGAAATTCACTGCATAGAATCACTGATCTCCAAATCCCAAAGTATTCCAACAGCTACTCAAGATTAGCCTCGTTACTGATCCTCTGGAACGTGGGGGTTCTCTCAATATCACAGATGCTGCAGCATCACAAGGATGGAATCTGGTTTGGTCTGGTGGGCCACATCCCAGCTGTGGTGGAGAAGAACGTGGTGTTAGGCTGGTCAGTCACATTCCAGAGGATCAGTAGCACGGCTAATCTTGAGTTGGAATACATTTAGGATTTTGATATCAGTGATTCTGTGCAGTGCCTTGCTCAGGCTTAGTCCACCAAAGCTGGTCAATATTGAGCCAAATCTCCAGCAGTCATGTCTGCGACCCATTACTATGCTATCCAGTGACATCTTGACATATGGTCCCAATAAAAAGTCTCTGCATTCAGTAAACTCTATTTTTCATCAAACTCAATGCATTCCTTAGATACACCCATATGTACATTGGCAAGAAAAAGTATGTGAACTCTTTGGGAATTACCTGGATTTCTGCATAAATTCGTCACCAAATTTGATCTTCATCTTAGTCACAATAATAGACAGTGTGATTAAACTAATAACAAATTGTATTTTTCTTGTCTATATTGAGTACATCATTTAACATTCAGTGTAGGTTGGAAAAAGTATGTGAACCCCTAGGCTAATGGCTTCTCCAAAAGCTAACTGGAGTCAGGAGTCAGCTAACCTGGAGTCAAATCAATGAGACGAGATTGGAGATGTTGGTTAGAGCTGCCTTGCCCTATAAAAACTCACAGAATTTGAGTTTGCCTTTCACAAGAAGCATTGCCTGATGTGAACCATGCCTTGAACAAAAGAGATCTCAGAAGACCTAAGATTAACAATTGTTGACTTGCATAAAGCTGGAAAGGGTTACAAAAGTATCTCTAAAAGCCTTGGTGTTCATCAGTCCACGGTAAGACAAATGGTCTATAAGTGAAGAAAGTTCAGCACTGTTGCTACTCTCCCTAGGAGTGGCCGTCCTGCAAAGATGACTGCAAGAGCACAGTGCAGAATGCTCAATGAGGTTAAGAAGAATCCTAGAGTGTCAGCTAAAGACTTACAGAAATCTCTGGAACATGCTAACATCTCTGTTGACGAGTCTACGATACATAAAACACTAATAAACAAGAATGGTGTTCATGGGAAGACACCACGGAAGAAGCCACTGCTTTCCAAAAAAACATTGCTGCGCGTCTGAGGTTCGCAAAAGAGCACCTGGCTGTTCCACAGCGCTTCTGGCAAAATATTCTGTGGACAGATTAAACTAAAGTTGTGTTGTTTGGAAGGAACACACAACACTATGTGTGGAGAAAAAAAGGCACAGCACAGCACACCAACATCAAAACCTCATCCCAACTGTAAAGTATGATGGAGGGAGCATCATGGTTTGGGGCTGCTTTGCTGCCTCGGGGCCTGAACAGCTTGCTATCATAGACGGAAAAATGAATTCCCAAGTTTATCAAGACATTTTGTAGGAGAATGTAAGGCTATCTGTCCGCCAATTGAAGCTCAACAGAAGTTGGGTGATGCAACAGGACAACGACCAAAAACGCAAGTAAATCAACAACAGAATTGCTTCAACAGAAGAAAATACACCTTCTGGAGTGGCCCAGTCAGTCCTGACTTCAACCTGATTTAAAATGTTGTGGCATGTCCGGTTCACACCAGACATCCTAAGAATATTGCTGAACTGCAACAGTTTTGCAAAGATGAATGGTCCAAAATTCCTCCTGACCGTTGTTCAGGTCTGATCCGCAACTACAGAAAACGTTTGGTTGAGTTTGTTGCCAAAGGAGGGTCAACCAGTTATTAAATCCAAGGGTTCACATACTTTTCCCACCCTACACTGAATGTTTACACGGTGTGTTCAATAAAGACAGACGTATAATTGTTTGTGTTATTAGTTTAAGCAGACTGTGTTTGTCTATTGTTGTGACTTAGATGAAGATTCGATTTTATGACCAATTTATGCAGAAATCCAGGTAATTCCGAAAGGTTCACATACTTTTTCTTGCCACTATATTTTCCATTTGATATTCAAGTATTTGACTAGCAGGTCTCAAGTAGGCTGCATCTGTGATCTTCTTGGCCCTCTGACAGGGCAGGGTCTGGGTTTCTCATCCAGGAATACTGCAGACCTGGCTCAGACAAGTGTTGGGTGCAGAGGATAGGTATCCTGGAAAAACACAACCTGAGTGGAAATCTTATCCAGCTGTGTGTCTGCATGCTTCTATAGGTGTGTTTGAGAGGCTTTCCAAAGGCTTAACAGCCGTCCACCTGCCACTGAGATCAATGGAGAAGCTAAAAGCTTCTGTCCTCCAACAAAAACACAGACACCTACGCCCAACTTTTAATGGTGAGGTACATGCTTTTTATTTTGACATATAGGCAGCTGTAATATAAGGGCGCTATTCAATCTGCGTCGCCGAAGTACAGCTTCACTGAAATGTAAAGGCAATGTTCCCGCTTTGGCGTTAAACCCTGCAGATGTCAGCTCAATTGGAAATGACCTTTTACATTTTATAAATCGCGGAATCTGTAACGCTTCAGTTTTACAGACGGAATAGAACCCCGAGTCACAGATTGATGAGGTGGTTTCAAGGCTGTCACAATTACATGATCGGTCCTAAAAATACAGTAAAATCATTTGGCTGCAAGTGTTTATCTGACTGTTGGACATGGCTTCGCTTTCCTGTTAAACTGTGCCTACTAAAACAGCATTAGTCCAATGGGTTCTGCAAAAAAGTTTGCATTAAAAAAGGCACAAATGATGGCACTTACGGCTGGATTCAATCCGTATCGTGGAAGATCCGCGTTTAAAATTTAAAGGTAATTTCTGTGATTACCGTGAATGCAGTCTCCACGACTGCGGGAACATCGCCTTTAATTGTCAATCGCTCTGTAAAGTGGATCTTCAGAGCTACGTATTTAATAGAGCCCTTAGGCTGCCCAATTCAGATATATTTTCCAATTATTAGTCTTTTGTCCAATCACATCAGATCTTTTCACATTAGCTCTTTAATAAAAAATATTAGTGGATAAAAGATAAGAATTGGGCTGAATTGGGCTGCAGCCATAATGACTTTGATTTCAGCAGGTGCTTTGGCAGAGTGGAGTGAAAACATATGCCATGCATCGGAGATATGAGCCACCATGTCTAGCCCGACTTTCTCTCATTACTTCACAGTCCTTCACAGTTCCAGAAACTTCTCTGTCTGCTCACGCAGTTTGTTCTTCTGGATCTGAAAGAGGAATTTAAAAAGGAGAGAATAAGTCTTTGTATTAAATACAGTGTTTTATGTCAGGGTGGTTTCTCAGATCGACCAGACAGCCGCGGTGGTTCGTGACTCCCTCCAACATGAAGCCCTCTGAATGTGTTTAGCAGGACTGCTGCGTGCAGACTGCTTAATAGCTCAGTTTCCTTCTGTCTAGAGACAGAGGACCTGGATACTCAAATTACTCTCCATTTCTAAATGGTTTTGAAGTGTCTCTTGAGAGAGACCGAGGAACATACAGTTTATGCAATGGACTGTTCATAAAAAACGAATTTGTCTCTGACAATTACTTAAGCTCCCTGATTATGTCTTCAGAATTGTATAAACAAATACAAAAGAAATGTTGGTCAGCGTTCATGTAGACACATACATTATGGGGCATGTCAGCTTAGCTTTGAGTGAGAGTATATGGTTTGAGAGATTACCTTTCCTGAAACTGTGAGCGGGTAGCCCTTCACAAATGTTACATAACGCGGGATCTTGAAATGAGCAATCTAAGAGGAGAAAGAAGATAAACAGAACATTTCAAGGATTTAGGCTAGCCACAGCAGGAAGTCACAGAACCTTTTTCTTTCATTCAATCTCACCTTCCCCTTGCAGTAAGCTTTGATGTCCTCTGCACTGCAATCCTGTCCCGCCTTCAGCTTGAGGCAGGCGCACACCTCCTCTCCCATGCGCTCATCCTTTATTCCAATCACCTGATGGAGAGCGAGAATGAACCAACATTAGCAGTCATTTCCCTAGAAAACGATCTTCTGTTCAACGTGCATATACAAACAAACTGATTGAGAATTCACCTGTGCCTCCTGGACTTTAGGGTGGGTGTGTAGGAACTGCTCAATCTCAGCTGGGTATATGTTCTCCCCTCCTCGGATGATCATGTCCTTGATTCGACCCTCGATGCGGCAGAAGCCATACTTGTCCAGGGTGGCGATGTCACTGCATATGGTTATAAGGACACATGTATGACGCATAAGTAAAAGTTGAGACATCAGCGTTTTGGGGAGGTATATGGGACCAGACCTGTCCACTCACCCAGTCTTATACCAGTTCTCTTTGGTAATGCACTCGTCTGTCTTGGCGACATCCCCCCAGTACTCCAGCATTACACAGTAGCCCCTGATCATCAGCTCTCCTGATATCCCGAGAGGCATGATCTGACCAGAGCCAGGGTCAACTACCTTAGCCTGAGGAACAGCAGTGATGAACACAATAGGGTGCGACTCTACTGTCGTCAGTTACCATGATGATAATACAATCAATGCTCCCGGCAGTTCTGCCTATGTGGATAAGACATGTAAAGTAGATACTTCAGGATTTTTGGGAATGGAAAGTCAGATGAACTTGAGGATGCCATTTTTATGTCTCCGCGTTCAGTATGAAGGAAGTTAGAGGTCGTTTTGCGAGCCCACGCTAACTAGTGTTAGCCCAATGACTGAAAGTCTATGGTCACAGCTAAGACTGGAAGTCTTTGGTAACAGACTTCCAGTCATTGTTCTGTTAGTTAGCAATTGCACTAGGGCTAGTTAGCAACTTCCTTCAAACTGCAAACAGAGATAAAAATGGTATCCAAGAGTTCATCTGACTCTGGGGAAGTAGATACAGGGCTTCATTGCCAAAATCCCGAAGTATCCCTTTAACAGACATAAATATACTTATTGTATAATAGAAGTAAAGACATTAAAACATAAATGACTCAGGTGGATGAGACGTACCTCTAAGTGACTGGTAATGCACCCAACAGTCTCTGACTTCCTCTCCATATTGTCTGTTGGGAAGCCACAGAATGTCACAGGGCTGTTCTCTGTGGTTCCATAGCCGATCTGTCAATTCAAAGTGAAACCACACACTGAGTTCAATTAAACATACAGTATCACCACGGCGCTATTCTTGACGTTCTACAACCCTGTGTCATTTGCAGAGGTAGTCGGAGAAGGTGACTGAGGGGGTATGGAAAAGTCTGTCCGTCTGTTTACCAAATCATATTTTATTTGTCACATACACATGGTTTGCAGATGTTAATGCGAGTGTAGCGAAATGCTTGTGCTTATAGTTCCGACCATGCAGTAATATCTAACAATTTCACAACAACTACCTTATACACACACAAGTGTAAAGGAATGAATAAGAATGTGTACATAAAAATATATGGATGAGCGATGGCCGAACGGCATAGGCAAGATGCAGTAGATGGTATAGAATACAGTATATACATATGAGATGAGTAATGTAGGGTATGTAAACATTATATAAAGTGGCATTGTTTAAAGTGGTAAGTGATACATTTATTACTTCCAATTTTTTATTATTAAAGTGGCTAGAGATTTGAGTCAGTATGTTGGCAGCAGCCACTCAATGTTAGTGATGGCTGTTTAACAGTCTGATGGCCTTGAGATAGAAGCTGTTTTTCCGTCTCTCGGTCCCAGCTTTGATGCACTGGGCCCACTGTCTGGTGGACAGTTTCCTGTCAGTACTGGACGTCAGCGTGACTTCACAGTTCCAAGGCTAGGACTAGCTGATCCAGCGAGGGGCAGGGGGTGAGTCAGCAGGCAAGCCAGGGCATGGGAGCTCAGTGAGGTATGTGGTGCCCCCCTGACAACTGGCACACCTGTGCAGTAGGATGGTGCCTGCCCCTCTGTAGACCACGCCCATACATCTGTCCTGCTGTGGCCTTTCACTGACCAGTGAGTCCTCTTGATAACCTTTTCTTGATTACTGTTTTTAAATTGACAAATTTCAACTGGGTCAGTGGCAGACGTAAGTTGTAAGTTGAGTGAAATGAAGGCTAAGACTTTGAATAGCAGGACCAATGGAGTCAGCAGTGGTTTCGGCCTCTGAAGCGCTCGCTAGACGATTATTCATCTGCTGCCACAAGCACATCCTTCTGAGGGCGAAGGCCAGTAGTGACAGAGTGGCAGAGTAAGGTCATGACTGGTGAACAGAAAGGCATTGAAGGAGCCGTTTGGGGATGGGGAGGGTGAGAATGTTCACCTGGGCAGCCAGGAGAAAGACGTTCCCGATAAAATGCTAGATTTGTTAAGTAAACTCGAGATTCCACTTATCATGAGAGTGTTCATCGGACTCATAAACACACCCTTCTGAGGCCAACGCGTCATAGGAGCTGAGCCAGCAAGCCCAAGGGCTGAAGTGGACAATGTCTCTCTCCCTCCATCCCTTCCTGTCTCTTTCCCTCACGCTCCTGGTCAATTTCAAGTGGCTAATGGATCAGCGCTCGAGACCAAGGTCTCACATCTGGTTGGTTAAGGCCCACTCAGAGCCACACACATCCCTGAGTGAAAGCTAATGAAAAATATTCTGATTTCTTAACATACACTATCTGCTGAAACTCAATTCAGCCACATCCAACCTCGCCTCTATTTGGAAAGTGAGAGTGACCACAAAGACCATTGTAACACCTTACTCCTTTTCAAAATAGTAGAAAATATGCACGCAGGAATGAAACTGGCCATTTGAAACCCTCTTTTAGTGAGGTGAAGAGGGACCATTTCACATTTTTTGGACTTGAAAAGGAGTCCCGCCACTCGCCAAACATCTGGTGACGATTATGAGTTATAAAACAGCCACAAAGGAGCTCCTTTCCCTCTGACTGCAGACTGAAAAACAATAGAGATGTCTGGAACCCTAAACACTGGAACCTTAATCTCTTACCTACCGCCCGACTACACTCAGGCAACTATTTTAGAAATGACTGACAATGGCCCCGGCCTGTGAAGGGCCTCTTATCTACCCAACAAAAATCCAGGTAGCCTGTACAGGTATACAGACCATGCTATATTGGCAGTCAAAAGTGTGCTTGATCCACCAAGACACTGCATTTGATTTGGAAGCACATTTTGCCCTTCTTGAGAGTGCAATGTTTACACAATTTTTCTGCTTACATAACTAAAATGACCTAGAGATCCTTTGCCTGCTAAACATAACAAGCAATTGAAACGTATGCACACACCAACTGTTTGATTAAATGTCTCATGCAGAAGATCTGGAAGCTTTTTAGACATTTTAACCAGAAGTTAGTGGAATTTAGTTGAGCTCCCTATGGTCAGTGGAAGATCCTGAACTGTGTGCGCGGAGTTAAACTCTCAGAGACACTTGACTTCCTCTTGCAGCCGTATCCACGTAACACCCTGGTGAGCCCCTCCTCAAATAAATGTTATAAATAGTGCTGTGTTCTGTTCACCGCCGTGCCGTCCTCCTCTCAAAGCCCCAAGTGAATATTTTTTGCACTGCCCCCCTTTTCTCTCAGTCACACATTCACTCTCACACCAGCTCACCTCTTGCCTTCCCTCTCTGAATCCTCTCTCTTTCTCTCGCCCTGAGACTTTCTGGAGGACTTTTTCTAGCTTGGAGTGCCTGTCAAGCAGTGAGAAGAAGCTCTCAGGAAGAGACCGAATACAGATAAGGTGGACAGACTGACAGACACAAGTCTAGAGTAGCAGCGTCAGCATGCGGTGTGTGAGCTTTCTCTCGGTGTGGACCTACCTGCTGGTCCTCGCCCCGGTGGTATGGGGCGCACCCAGCCAGTGCCCGGCCCTGTGTCACTGCCACGGGGACCTGCAGCATGTCATCTGTGACAACGTGGGGCTAAAGAATATTCCACAGGTGTCCGAGGCCACCCGTCTGCTCAACCTGCAGAGGAACAATCTGGGCAGCCTGCCCACCGGCTCCTTCGCCAGCAGCAAGGGTCTCATCTCGTTGCACATGCAGCACTGCCAGCTCCGCGAGATCGGCAGCCAGGCCTTCAAGGGGCTCAAGAAGCTCATCTACCTCTACCTGTCCAACAACGAGATCACCAGCATCAAGCCAGGTGCCTTCGAGGACCTCGCCGAGCTCACCTACCTCTACCTGGACGGCAACCGCATCAGCGACCTACCCAAGGGCATCTTCTCGCCCATGATCAATCTGTTCATCCTGCAGCTCAACGATAACAAGCTGCGTGACATCAAGCCAGGCACCTTCGCCGGAGCCAAGGACCTGCGCTGGCTGCACATGAGTGGCAATGAGATGAGCTCGCTGCAGCCGGGCTCTCTGGACGACGTGGAGAACCTGGCCATCCTGCACCTTGACAGGAACAGGCTGTCCACCTACCCCGGTCTGGCCATGAGCAAGCTGAGAGTGGTGGAGGAACTGAGCCTGGCCAAGAACCCCCTGAGAAGCATCCCTGACAACGCCTTCCAGAGCTTCGGACGCTACATGGAGAAGCTGCACCTGGACGGCATGGGGCTGGAGAAGGTTAGTCTCTCAGATTGTTTGTGGGATGGGTGTGGGTCCTTTTTGTGGGTGCAAAGTGCTTATTGAGTTGGGAAGAATTAAGAGGCGATTGAAAGTTTAAGAGAACGGCAATGCAATAACATAGCATAGATGTGGTAAATAAGTCTACCATGACAAGAGTAGATAACACAAATTCATTTCAAGCCTTAGAATATTGAACATTTACAACAGTTCCATTTCATGCAACCTGAATCTCAATTATTTGAGGCAGTTAGCCATTCAGTAGACAGAGAAAGCTTCAGTTAGTATAAATATGTTGTATTCTTGTCTACTCTAGCAACCCTGTGGATTAGGGAGGCTTGTTGTTTGTTTGTTTGTTTTGGTTCTGGCTTGCCATATTTCATCTGCTATTTATATGTACAGTCTGGCTTGCCACCGGCCAACTCCCTCTTTTCCAGTAGCCAAAAGATGTTTCTCTTTTCCCAGTTCTGTGGTTGCGTACCGTAGCCTGGGGAGGGCAGATAATAAATGCGAGGTGGTTTAGTAGACTGCTACGATTGATCATATGATGACTGACGGTTCAAATTCACCCTTCGCCTTTGACAGCTTTGCACACTCTTGGCATCCTCTCAACCAGCTTCATGAGGAATGCTTTTCCAACAGTCTTGAAGGAGTTCCCACATGTGCTGAGCACTTGTTGGCTGCTTTTACTTCACTCTGCGGTCCAACTCCTCCCAATTGGGTTGAGGTCGGCTGATTGTGGAGGCCAGGTCAGCTGATGCACCACTGCATCACTCTCCTTCTTGGTCAAATAGCCCTTACACAGCCTGGAGGTGTGTTGGGTCATTGTCCTGTTGAAAAACAAATGATAGTCCCACTAACCCTAAACCAGATTGGATCGCTGCAGAATGCTGTGGGAGCCATGCTGGTTAAGTGAGCCTTGAATTCTAAATAAATCAGACAATGTCACCTGCAAAGCACCCCCACACCACCTCCTCCATGCTTCACAGTGGGAACCGACATGCAGAGATCATCCGTTCGCCTACTATGCGTCTTACAAATACACGGAGGTTGGAACCAAAAATCTCAAATTTGGACTCATTAGACCAAAGGACAAATTTCCACCTGTCTAATGTCCATTGCTCGTGTTTCTTGGCCCAAGCAAGTCTCTTCTTCTTATTGGTGTCCTTTAGTAGTGGTTTCTTTGCAGCAATTCACGCAGTCTCCTCTGAACAGTTGATGTTGAGATGTGTCTGTTACTGGAACTCTGTGAAGCATTATTTGGGCTGCAATTTCTGAGGCTGGTAACTCTAACGAACTTATCCTCTGTGGCAGAGGTAACTCTGGGTCTTCCTTTCCTATGGCAGTCCTCATAAGAGCCAGTTTCATCATAGCGCTTGGCTTTTGCGACTGCACTTGAAGGAACTTTCAAAGTTCTTGAAATTTTCCGAATTGACTGACCTTAAAGAAATTATGGATTGTTGTTTCTCTTTGCTTATTTGAGCTGTTCTTGCCATAATATGGACTTGGTCTTTTACCACCCCTACCATGTCACAACACAACTGATTGTCTCAAACGCATTAAGAAGGAAAGAAATTCCACAAATGTACTTTTAACAATGCACACCTGTTAATTGAAATGCATTCCTGGTGATTACCTCATGAAGCTGGTTGAGAGAATGCCAAGAGTGTGCAAAGCTGTCATCAAGAATCTGTAATATAAAATATATTTTGATTTGTTTAACACTTTTTTGGTTACTACATGATTCCATATGTGTTATTTCATAGTTTTGATGTCTTCACTATTATTCTACAATGTAGAAAAAATTAAGAAAAACCCCTGAATGAGTAGGTGTGTCAACTTTTGACTGGTACTGTGTGTGCGTGATGTTTAGACATTGGGTACTTTCTCCGCATCGCTCTAACTGTAACCTAATAAGATCCTTATGATGACTTATCCACCCATATGAGAAGAAAATAGGTCACACATGCTTTGGGTCAGGATGCACATGTGCTGAGACCAGCGGGATCTCTGTCTCGGGCTGTTTGTCGGCAAAATAGTTGACTGGTTTTAGCCAGTGTTTTAGCCCTGATTGCTCTGCTCGCTCTATGGTGTGGTACAAGGAGATCTCTTCCCCTGAAAGTGTGTAGGTCAGGACGATTGCACAGTGGGAGAGAGGAGTGGTGTTCTAGTCATATGTTGCTCCATTCCCATATATACTGTAGTTGGTTGGTGGGCTGTTGGCGCAGAAGATTGGATTCATGTCCAATTTAGCTTGGCGAGGACAAGAAGTGGAGTTGGGGGAGGGATCAGGTCCCTGCTGTTTACATTAAGGAGCTATATGGGCGACACATACATGCCGTCCTAGTTGGGAGATTCCAAACAATGTCAGGTGGCCAAGTTACATCACCTAGTAAGCATCATAAAAAAACTGCTGGTATGAACCACACTCTTCAGCTTCAGCACGTACAGTACTGTAAACCCATACACACCATCATACAAGGGTTCCTGAAGCATAGCCCAAGATAACCTTGACCATGCAGTGAGTGGGCGGCGTTGACGCAGTGCTTGATCATTCCTGAGGTTCAGGTTGATGTGTGAGGTGGGTGACCGCCTCATTACACTTAAATGGTGCAGTCCGACAAGGCTTTTAAGATCTGGTTAGCTTCCATCCTTTGGTGGGGAAGGCGTTTGAACTGTCATACAGACAATCATAAGGCTATATAGTTCACGGAACAACAGCAGACAGTCCAGAGAGCACAGGAAATGGTTTCCTATCTAGAGATAAACGTCGATCCTACACCTCGTAAGGCATAGCATAACAATGTAAGAGGTAACAAGGTTGAATGAACCCCAGTCAAGGCCTGAGTGGAGAGATGGGAAATGCTGGCCTCGAGACACTTATCACATATACTGATTGAGGGGTTAGCTTGCTGCTCCCCATTCATTCCAAACTCAAAGTTAATCCAGTATTTGAGTTTATCAATCCATAATACAGTATGGAGAGATCCCACAGGGGAAATGGTAAAATAACAAGCATCTCTCAGGCAGACTGTACCAGTGAAAGTGAGGGGAAAGCAGTGTGAGAGGGCAAGTTTTTGGGGTGGCGGGGGAGGCACATGGTGGGGGAGAGTAAAAAGCAATTTTCCAGTCAAAAGTGGGTATTTTTAGGGTGTTTTTGTTTGCTAGCCCGTATCCAAGCATGTACTGTACCAGCCAAATTCTAAAATCTTCTGTGCGTTTTTTCCCCTCGGCAGGAGGGTCCTGCCAACAGGTCAGTAAGGGTTAGGAGACGGGTAAATAGAGGCAGGGTGTTCCGTAGCCCATGAAGGACGGGTATTTTTAGCTTGCCCATCGCTCCTTAGGTGAATGGACAATTGGGCCCTTTGCAAGCCTCCTTGGCAGAGAAGTGGCTCAGAGAGAGAGACTAAAAAAAGAGAGCAAAAACAACCTGGCCACGCTGGAAGTCATCCATCTTCCATTGCTGCAAATTACCAGAAGCCTCCACCTTGGCACTTGTGCCCTTCTGCAGTGGAAATTTCCAAAAGACTCCTCAATCAACAGCCTCATCTCTTATAGACTTACATAACATGTTGCAAAAGCCCACCCTCCTCTCACGACTGCCCCCGGACCTCCTTCCCTCCCTCTCTCTTCCTGTTAAGAGGCTAAGAGCCAACCCACTGGACAAACGGGTTGAGTCAACGTTCTTTCAAAGTCATTTGTCAACATTTTGTGACGTGGAATCTACGTGGAAAATACATTGGATTGGAAAAAGTCATCAACGGTTGTTTTGAGAGTCAAATTTCAACCACAGGATTATGTCATCATGTTAACCAAATTTCAACATAGACAAACCGTGTATACACTTTGGGGAATTTGTGCCTTGAAAACAACGTCAGATCTTCAACATTATATCCCCTATCTGAAAAAAACTGTCTGGGCAGCACCTCCTACTGGAGAATTGATCTATCTACTGCTACCTGTTGGTCTCCCATCCACGGTTTTAACCAAGCCCCGCTTAGCTATGATATTTGTCACTGACTATTACCAGTGTGCTATGATGAGAATGAGTGTTGAGATCTCACTCATGCTATGAAAGTCATTTCAAAGGGTAGGTTTAACAGAGCAGTTGAAATGTGACCATACTTTCACTCATATCATCAATGAAGCTATTTAGGCCTATATAGCATTTACAAAGTCATCAACAACTATTGTTTCAATTCAACCTAGAATTCAACTAAAAATAAACAATACAATAAGCCTAGGGTTTCAAGCTCTGGTTGATTGAAAAGGACAGGTATTTTTGTCGACAAGTTAACAAATGATATGTTGGATTCACGTCTCCAACTCAACCAAAAATACAAGTTAAGAAATAGGATTAAGCCCATCCAAGAAGTAAATATGCCTATATCTCCTCTTAAATGTTGATATTTGGTTGCGTCGTCAACCAAACACAATTCAATATTACTTTTGTAATACAGTAAATAGCCTAAAGTTAAAGCTATCTTACAAACTAATGTAACATTCAACCTTAAAATGAGTAACACATCCATGGCCATATTAGGGTTACTGTAACTATACATTTCTTATGTAATCATATAAAGCATGCACATTCAAGATAGCATGCATAGGTAATAGCAGGTCTGTGGAGATCTTCACGATTACTGTAATAACCAGTGCAGAATCTTGAACATCATTGATCAAGTGCACCACGTACTTTTTATGTAATCTCATTTGCAATCCAGGTCATTTGGTTCTGCTATTAAATGAAGCACAGTGATAGATATTTTGTTTATTTACACAACAAATAAATCTTGACATTGTATTCCCATTTGGTGCTTTTAAACGGTTGAAAGCGTAGCGATACACATTTGGGTGACAACTAAACCAAAAATCAGACCGTTTTTCCATTGGAATTTGGTTGTGCTCTTAGATGACTGAAAGTACAGTGATAAAACATTGGAAATTCAACTAACTTTTTTGAGTGGGTGAATATAGGTTGTAATCTCATTGATCAACGTCTCAACCAAATATTACCCAATTATTCACGTTGAAACGACGTGGTGTGTTCAGTGGGAAACATAACACGGTGAACATTAGCTCATCTTGCACCTCTGTGAAGTTTTTAGCGGCCTCACAAATGCGTATGAAGTTTGGGAGAAGGGAGGGGTGAGAGTCCAGTTTACATAAGCAACGGTGCAGGAACCAGTTATGAGTGGAGGCGTTCATGTCAGACAAGAGTGACATTGCTGGAGAAAAAAACTGAAAAAAATCTCCTCCACCAAACATCGCTGTCTGCCCTCTGACGGATATTAAGGATGAGGTCTAACTGCAAATTCTTGACCCATTTACGTCATCAGGCATGCCTTCACTGCCATTTGAGAAAGGAGTTGAGAAAGGAGTTGAGAAAGGAGTTGAGAAAGGAGCTCAGAAAGGAGCTCAGAAAGGAGTTCAGAAAGGAGTTCAGAAAGGAGTTCAGAAAGGAGTTCTACCTTATTGTGGAGTTCAGGGTTTCAATAGTTGAATTCAGGGATTTCAATCAGTCACATGAAGCTTTTATACTTGCAATGAATTACTTTTGGATTTGAAGGACGAGACTATTCTTGGTTATGACATTATGGTTTAAATATCTCCTGTCAAATTCTACCTCTTCTGATGAAACTGAAAAGCCTCCTATACTGTGTCTTATATATCTGTCCGCCTGTAGTTTTCTGACGGTGCGTTCAACGGCATGAAGGCCATCAAGTCTCTGCACTTGGACAACAACAAGCTCAAGTCCCTGCCCAAGAGCCTGGAGTTCACCACCATCACCAACCTCACGCTCGCCAACAACCCCTGGAGCTGCACCTGCACGCTAGCCCCTCTGCGCAAGTAAGTAATGACCTCACCTTTACACGCACATACAGCACAGTAGGAAATCTTACCTTGCACTGACACAATATTGAGGTAGAAAAGCACACACAGACAGTGGTCTATTTGATATACACACTAAACGGAATCCATGAATACATTTCAACATTCTAAAATCTTGATTAACACACATATTATCCAAACCGTTAGAGAGAACTTCCAAGACCCTGTATGTCTGATTCTCTCTGTTTCCCTCCACTAGGTGGATGGATTCTAGCCGCCAGCGCCCTGATGCGCTCTGTGCCTCTCCGTCCTCACAGAGAGGAAAGCAGATTAGGGACAGCTCTGCCTTCAGCGACTGCACAGTTAAGACAAAGAGAGCCAAGAAGGGCACACGCCATTAAAACACAGGTAACCTGACTGACGATGACTCGACGAAATACAAAACTAGTCCGTCAATAGGCAAGTTTAACCTCAGTCAAGTGAACTTATGAGCTGAGTTGAGCAAGCTTAAGAGTTTCTCAGTATCAGACTTGGGATGTTGCAGTCATATGCATTTACCCAAGAACAGCTTGACAAAGGGTTTTGATTGTGATACATATTTCACATTTTTGTTGGTCCCCTTCTGGCTTCAATGCTTTCCTCACGGTTTGAATTCTTACAAAGGACTGTATTTATGTGTTTGGGGACTTGGCACAACATGATATTGGAGGATGGGTTTGGACCGGCCTAGCTTGACATTCTTCTTTTCTTTTCCCTCAGAACTCTTTGTCCCCTGGCTGTTATTTTCAATCTTGGCCTTGGGGTCCTGTCCAGAACAGAACAGCGTGTCCCGGTCATGGCGTTGAACAATAGGAGGGCAGACTGTTTGACTTGGCTGTTGATGTTTGTGTCTTTCTACAGGAGACGCTGCCTGAGGGGAAAGGCCTGTCCAGGTGACCGGCTCGGTACGTGTGCAGAGAAAGAAAGCGACGCTAACTGCTGCTTAAAGACCGTCCATCTCACTATCTGCCAAATATCAATGTCACATGTACACACATGGAGTGAGACATGACACAAATACATCCCCCTTTCTTTTCAACAGCTGAAGAATTTGTCATGCATCCCACAACCAACATTCAGACGAGCAGCCATGTTGACTCTCCTCCTCTCGCTCTCCCTAACGCCAGCTTTACACCCTCACCTCTCAGGACCCCATCACCTGCTGCCACAGCAACGGCCTGCATCATCCCACAAGCCCCCGCTAACAGCCTTCCAAATGGAATGTTCCAGGCCAGGTCTCCCTTTATTTAATGTGGTTCACTCAGTTGGTCATGTCTCGCTTCTCCCGTGAGAAATTATGTCAGACTGAGAAAACATCCTGAAAGGACTGTGACCGTAAAACGGACCTTGACGTATTGTGACTTGACCCGACTCCTCTCAAAACTCTGACCAAAAGTAAATGACACAACACAGCGCAGGCGGCTAAGGACTTTATGAGATAATGGAGCAACGGCAAGTTGAAAAGGAACATAGTCAGCGATGACACAGACAAAGAGAGGAGTCCAGTTCTCCAGCGGTATCTTTCGTTTAAAGACTGTATGTATTCAATCTCCCCCAGAGATACAAAAAATAATAATCCTTACATGAATGGAGTTTGGAAGTGTTTGCAGTGCCTTTAGGTCTGTTATCACAGGAGGACATGTTGTACAGTTCTAAAGGGATTTGAGAATAGGTAGCAGAGGTGACATGTCTGAGTCTTTGACTAAATAATTAATATACAAAATATTTTGCCTTTTCCACCCTCCCCAACTGCTGTGGCAATGCTTACACTGTGTGACTTTTCATTTAAAGTAATTGATTTACATTGAAAACAAGATAGTTTTTACTGCTAAATCAATGGATTATCTATAGGCATTGAAGACTTCCCAAACTCTGGGAGCATGTAGGTATTCTCCTTTCCCTTTCATAACTCTTAACATCTTTTTTTTATGTATATTGAACATCATATTTTGGGGGGACATCTAAGAAATAAATATGTAACCTTGTCTGTCCTGATTCCATTTTCAACTACTGTGCGCTAACATATTAACAGAGAGACAATGTCATAGGAGCGGCCAACCTTACTCCCAGGGAGCTACAGAGTTTGGGGGTTTGTCCCAGCCCAACACTAGCACACCTGCTTCAGCTAATCCAAGTCTGGATGTGTAGCTTATTAGCAAAGGCATGTGAGTTAGTGCTGGTCTGAAACAAACGCATGCCCATCCTGTAACTCGCTAGGAGTAGAGGTCGGCACACAACTCTGCAATAATGAATCTAGAAGGACGTTCTCGTATGAAAATGTCTCCCTCTAACGAAAAAATATATTAACTGTACCCAGCAGTGAAGGTCCTGAAGGGTTACCCCACAGCTGGTTTGAGCTTCCACCTCTAACCAGGGACTGACTCAGGCCTGGGAAACCAGATGAGTGAACTCTCTGGACAATAAATCATATTCAGTAATCATTTAGCTAACTTTAATTAATCAATTAACCTAATTAAGAAAACATTACTCACTACGAGCTCCTTAATGCCCATGGTAGAAATGACCTTCTTCACTATTTCAGGTGGACACGGGGAACCAGCCATGACGCCTAAAATGCATAAATAAACACATCATCTAAGATACAGTACATTTGACATAACCAATATCAAGATTGCGCAAAAACGGTCCTATAGGACCCCCGAGTATGCAGGATTTCATCCCAACTAATGTTCAATCCAGCAGATTTCGAGAATATGATTAGAACAGAAACAAATGAGCTGAGTTAAAAACATGATCTCTCACCTCCCTCCACTGACGACAAGTCAAACTTGGCCAAGTCAGGCTGGCCCAGCATGTCGATGTACATAGTAGGAGTGCCATAGACAAAGGTACACCTGGTGGAAAAGTGGACACACTTGATTGAGGCACAAAGCACACAACCTACACCACAGTTCACTGTCCCAGAAATGTCTTCAATAACACTGAATGCATGTTTTCCACCAGAACTTAGATATTTCTGCCATACCTTTCACTCTCCATAGCTGCCAGGTTGGCACGTCCGTCGTATCCAGTGGAGGGATAGACCAACGTGATGCCATGCGTGGCCATGACAATGCCACCACCCACCGAGCCGAAGCAGTGGTACATGGGCACAGACAGGCACACGCGTACCTGAGACTGAGGGGACATGGATTAAAGACTACCCCAGTGACTCTATGGCTATGTTTAGACAGGCAGCCAAATTCTCATATTTTTTTAACTAAATCGGTCTTCTGACCGATCAGATCAGCTCTGAAAAAGATCTGATGTGAAAGTATCTGATGTGATTGGTCAAAAGACCAATTAGTGGAAGAAAAAAAATCTGAATTGGGCTGTCGGTCTAAACGCAGCCTAACTAACTCATTGTCTGGAATCACATGTGTCTGTGTGGGCAGGGCACTCACCCTCCAGTCATATCCAAGTCGCATGCCAATGAAGTAGGAATTGTTGACGATGTTGTGGTGGGAGAGGGTGGCACCTTTGGGGATCCCCGTCGTACCCTGACATCAGACAAACAAGTATGTCAGAAATGGTGGACACAAAGCAATGCATATTCGCAAATGCACTTGAATAGGTCAACTGGGGCTGTTGAGTATTATGACTCAGATCACTGTCAACAGAGGATTTAACATGAATTCACAGTATAGATTTGTTGAACACCATGACCATGTAAAGATGAACTGTGAGCACAGGATCAAATAGGAAGAATAGAGAGTGAGAGTATATACAGTTTACTAAAAGTACCGATGTGAACTGAATATTGATGGGGTCGTCGAAGGACAGTTTCTTCTGCAGCTCCTCCAGCTGCTGCATGTGCTGGCTGCTCCCTGCCTGCATCACGTCCTCTAGGTGGTACATCCCCGGCTGCCGGCTGTCTGTCACTATCACTGTATGGAGGTCAGGGAGTCTGAGGAGGAAGTGTCACACGTAACAAAACATTCTGATAGAAATGCATTATGTAGAACAGAATACGTTGAATAGAACAGATAATCGTGTGAGCTCAGTGGAGTGCAATGTAACTAGTGCTGAGCGATTAACCGACATTTCGGTTATTTTTAAACAACAAATTGACTGAAGTTGGTTTGTATTTTTTTCTGTGAGTTTAATAAGCACATTACACAGTTTCTGTAGAGATTAATCATATCAAGCCCCAACTGTGCGATATAGTAGTAAGTTGTAGTTTCCAACAGGCCAATATTCTACATAGTTGAGTGCAGATAATGTGGCAATTAACTACAATGACCATAATTCATTGCGCGCAAACTTCTTCGGTCTGTGTTTCTTTTACAACTGCTACGTAAAAGAGACAGAAAAATGCGCGATCTAGTGGTATCTCTACTGGAAAATACAAGATCTAAGTCAGGGATGGGCAACTTTGATGGGGGTGCACATTTTAGCATTCGGTGTAGAGAAAATGTTGCAGTTTTAAAGCAAGTTTGCTGCAATTCTACACATTTTGCCATGGGGCAGAGAAGAAATGTTTGCAGTTTTTTATATGATATCTGGGTGAGATTGACATTTTTTTTAAAAATAATAATCAATGGGGGCCTCACGGACAGTAATTCAACCATGATAGCAAGTTCAGATATCTGGCCACTAAACAAATTTAGCAATCTAAAAATGTTTTGCTGACATGGGCTAATTGACTAACATAACAAGAGAAAAATTGCAGATGCACAACCACATTTCGAAATTGCACCTTGTGTATGCTACTATTCTAACAATAAGTTGAGACGACGACGGCCCCCCCCCCCCCAACCGAAAAAATATATACATATATTAGTATTACATTTTTTATTGATCTGAAGGCCTTCAAAAGGGGGGCTGCTAGTTGCCCATTCCTGATCTAAGTGTTGGACAGTTGGTATTTAGCAGGCATAAAAGTATGCATTATTTACTTTGAAGAATTACTAAAATAGTGATTTTGCCAGACTGCATCCTCTATTGACTTGGAATGAAATAATAAAGTCCTCAAATAAAACAAATATACAAACAACTGAAATATTTTAGTAAAGTAATGTGAATAAATGATGGTTAATAAGTGATAAGCAGTTATGGCCAGTCACCTCCATCATGGGACTTTCATTAATTGTTTTACTCTGTGTTGTTACAGCATTCAACCCACAAAATGTATATTGCATTTAATGTTGTTTTTTTATCTCCGAAAAACATGATTATTTTTCAAACTGAACCGACCTCAAAAAGCTCTAATTGCTCAGCACTAAATGTAACAAAACATTCCGGTAGAAAAACATGATGTAGAACAGACAGCCATGCTTCTCAGTCATGTAGAATAGAACAGAGAATCGTCTGAGCTCTAGAATTTTTCTATCTGCAATATCTAGAGCTTTGCACCTACCAGAACACAACCCATTGTAATTTGACCATCATTCAGTGTAACTGAAATTGTGTGATTTCGTCAAAAGAAGAGTTGTGATTGTATATGAAAAAAGTGTGGTCATACCTGGCACTCTTGACCGATCCTGGAATAGCAGTGTCCATCTCTGGACAGATCTGCCTGAGCATGTCACAATACTTCTGGGTCTTAAACTGGGTTGGGCACACAATGGCATTGCATCCAACCTGGACCAAAGCAGGAAACTACATTATTACCACCAATTAACACACTGTTATCACCACCAATGAACATCATCAACATCATTGCCTTTATCCTCATAATAAACTGTTTAAAAAGCAATAATCTCTGCACCGTACTTAAGAGGGCCACACCCAGTGCAACTTTCATGGAACATAACGTGCCAACTCAAGTGACCCACCTTCCTCAAAGCAAACTCCAACTCCTGCACCTGATAGGCTGGGTTCACAGACACCTGTCAGAAGACAAAGCATAACCACTGAAAACATCCGCTTTATTGTACTTGACTTCACAAATGAGGTTGAAAAACCTCTTTCCCCTATTAAGATTCCTCCTCCATGCCACCAGTGTCAGCGCTCACCAGTATGATGCCAGCCTTGGCTGAGGCAAACTGGAACAGGATCCACTCATATATGTTGGGTCCCCACATGCCCAGTCGGTCCCCCCTCTTCAGTCCCAGTGCCAGGAGGCCTGCAGCAGCCTGGTCCACCTGAGCCATAATGGAGCACAGTCAGCACAAAGAGGTAATGGTAATCAATGCATAGCTGGAAAGCGATTCACAGCAGCATTGCTGAAAGAGACAGTTGAGTAAAACACTTGCAATAGAGACATGGTAAAACATATCTAAAGGGGTATTTTGTAGTTCACATTTCAACATTGAATTAATCAGAACCGCATTTAAAAAAAACAGCAGAAATCCATTATTGATTACTATTACTATCAATAGAACCTAAACAATTAAACCAAACTGAGTGAGCGGCACAGCTGGTTGTTACCCAAACACGTGACAATTCTTTATCGCCGAATGAATGTTTAACTTCAAAAGTCAAGGTTTCGCTATCTGAACTCTATACAGTCATATCATGGGTAGCTGTATCCACAACAGGTAAGTGCCGTAGATCACTTTCTAATCAGATACCAGCTACTGCCAGGTTACCGTAGTCCCAGGACAAAGACTGTTAATACGTTTGGTGTCATTGGTCACATTTGAACTTTAATGCTTTCATAACCTGGAGATCACGTCACGTTAGACTTTGCC